>NW_028234412.1:19433043-19443043 GCF_977035675.1 Penaeus japonicus
CTACTTACATCCCCCCCACACATACTTACTTCCCCCCCACACACACACTTACATCCCCCCACACACCTACTTACATCCCCCCCACACATACTTACTTCCCCCCCTCACACACACTTACATCCCCCCCACACATACTTACTTCCCCCCCACACACACACTTACATCCCCCCACACACACACTTACACCCCCACACACACACATCCCCCCACACACCTACTTACATCCCCCCCACACACACACTTACATCCCCCCCACACACACACTACTTACCCCCCCCCCCACACACACCTACCCACCCCCCCCCCACACTTATACCCCCCCCCCCCACACACTTACACCCCCCCACACACACACTTACACCCCCCCACACACACACTTACACCCCCCCACACACACACTTACATCCCCCCACACACACTTATATCCCCCTCAAATACACACTTACATCCCCCTCAAATACACACTTACATCCCCCCCACACACACACTTACATCCCCCCCACACACACTTATATCCCCCCACACACACTTACATCCTCCCCCCCACACACACTTACATCCCCCCACACACACTTACATCCCCCCACACACACACTTACATCCCCCCACACTTACATCCCCCCACACTTACATCCCCCCACACACACATCCCCCCCACACACACTTACATCCCCCCCCACACACTTACATCCCCCCCCCACACACTTACATCCCCCCCACACACACTTACATCCCCCCCACACACACTTACATCCCCCCCACACACACTTACACCCCCCCACACTTACATCCCCACACACACTTACATCCCCCCACACACACTTACATCCCCCCAAACACACTTACATCCCCCCCACACACACTTACATCCCCCCACACACACTTACATCCCCCACACACACTTACATCCCCCCAAACACACTTACATCCCCCCCACACACACTTACATCCCCCCACACATACTTACATCCCCCCCACACACACACACATACACACTTACATCCCACCACACACTTGCACCCCCACACACAAATTCATACCCCCACACACACTTACATCCCCCACACACACACACACACATACACACTTACATCCCACCACACACTTGCACCCCCACACACAAATTTATACCCCCACACACACTTACACCCCCACACACACTTACACCCCCCACACACACTTACACCCTCCCCCACACACTTACACCCTCCCCCACACACTTACACCCTCCCCCACACACTTACACCCTCCCCCACACACTTACACCTCTTCACACACACTTACACCTCTTCACACACACTTACACCCCCTCACACACTCTTACACCCCCTCACACACACTTACACCCCCTCACACACACTTACACCCCCTCACACACACTTACACCCCCACACACACTTACTCCCCTACACACACACACTTATACCCCCCACACATACGCTTACACTCCCACACACTCATTTATACTCCCCACACTCACTTAAACCACACACACACACACACCCACACTCACAATCCTACACTCCTACACAACAGCACTTGAATATATTCACCCATACACATCTACACCTGCTCTCTAATGAACACACACGCACATATACATATACATATAGGCATCCACATGAATAGATACTGTGTGTGTAAGTGAGCGCATGTGTGCAGATACATGGGTGTCTATGTGTGTGTGTGTGTGTGTTTGTTTGCTCGCTCACTTGCTTGTTTGTTTATATGCCTGTTTATTTGAATATAAAATGGATATGGGGGCACTTGGGAAAAAAAGACATCTATGAAATGTCTACTTATCATCAGTCTTGCGTGCTAACATAAGTTGGGCCATCATGCAGGCAGTCTCATCTGGTCATTTACTTGCACAACACCAAAGCCTCTTGAGAGTGTAAAAGTATTTAATCACATCCGGTTGTTCCATTGGTTTCTTGGTTGAGTTTTATCTTTTCATTGGTTTAAAGGTATTAATGGACCATTTTTCTTTAAGCTTGTTTGTTGGGTATTGGGGGGTGGGGGCGTGGGCTGGGTTGGGGTTGACGGCGCTGGGGGGCTGTTATGCAATAAACTGGTTTTTGGGCCCAATCAGGTGAGAGTGGGTGGTGCGCATCTGATGGGTTGTGGTTGCAGAAGGATTCTTTGGGCGGCAGTGGGTTGGGTCTATGGGGGGTCTTTTGGTTTGGTCTTAAGGATAGATGGGGATTGTGGGGGGTTTTGGGGGGTGGCTTGGTCGAATAATAGTTTTTTGGATTGTTGTTTGTAATTTCAGGTAATTGGTGTGGGATACGTGTTGTATGGAGTGGCTTTGGTGTTGGGGTTTGATGCAGGGTATGGTGTTAGGTCTTTATGGAACTGGCTGTCTGGGAATGTGTGAGTGTTGTCGTGTGTGTGTTTGGTTGGGTGTGTCTGTGTGGGTGTGTGTGTGTTGTGTGGGGTGGGTGTGTATGGTGGGGGTGTGTTGTGTTGTGTTTGGGTGTGGATGGTGTGGGTGAGTTGTATGGTGTGTATTGGGTGTGTGTGTGTGTGGTATGGGTGTGTGTGTGGGGGGGTGTATGTGGGTGTGTAGGTGTGTTGTGTGGGTGTGTGTTTTGTGGGTGTGTGTGTGTGTGGGTGTTGTGTGTGTAGGGGTGTGTATTTGTGTGTAGTGTGTGTTGTGTGTGTGGTGTGTGTGTGTGGAGTGTGTTGTGGTGTGGTGGTATTTGTGTGTGTGTGTTGTGGTGTGTGTGTGGGTAGTGTGTTGTGTGTGTGTGTGTTTGTGTGTTGGTTTGTGTGTGTTGGGTGTGTGTGTGTGTGTGTGTGTTGTGTGTGTGAAGTGTAATGTTTGTGTGTATGGTATGTGTGTGTGTAGTGTATGTATGTGTGTATTGTGTGTGTGTGTGTTGTTGTGAGTGTGATTTTTGTTTGTGTTTGTTTGTGAGTTGTTGTGTATGGTGTGTGTGTGTGGGTGTGTGTGGGGTGAGGGTGTTTGTGTGTGTGGGGTTGGGGTGTTGTGTGTTGTGTGTGTGTGGCGTGTGGGGTGTGTGTGTGTGGTGTGTGTGTTGTGTGTGTGTGTGTGTGTTTGGAGTGGTGTGGGATGTGTGTGTGTGTGTGTTTTTGTGTGTGTTTGGGTGTGTGGGTGTGTGTTTGTGTGTGCATGTGTTTGTGTGTGTGTTTGTGGGTGAGTGGGTGTGTGTTTGTGTGTGCGTGTGTTTGTGTGTGTGTTTGTGGGTGTGTGGGTGTGTTGGTGTGGGTGTGTTTGTGTGCGTGTTTGCGTGGGTGGGTGTGTGTTTTTGTGTTTGTGTGTGTGTGTGGGGTGTGTGTGTGGTGGGTGTGTATTTATGTTGTGTGTGTGTGTGTGGTTTGTGGTGTGGTGTGTGTGTGTGTTGGGTGTGTGTGTGGGGGTGTGTGTGGGTGGTTGGGTGGGTGTGTGTGTGTGTGTGGGTGTGGGGGGTGGGGGTGTGTGGGTGTGTGTGGGTGTGAGTGGTGGTGTGTGGGGGTGTGTGGGTGAGTGTGGGTGTGCGTGTGTGTGTGTGTGTGTGTGTGTGTGTTGTGTGTGGGGGTTAGTGTGTGTGTGTGTGTGTGTGTGTGTGTGTGGGTGTGTGTGTGTGTGTGGGTGGGGGGTGTGTGTGTGTGGTTGTGTGTGGTTGGTGGGTGTGTGTTGGGTGGGTGTGTGGGTGTGTGTTGTTGTGTGTGTGTGTGGTGTGTGTGGTGTGTGTGGTGGGTGTGTGTGTGTGTGGGTGTGTGTGTGTGTTGTGGTGTGGTTGTGTGTGGGGTTGTGTGGTTGTGGGTGTTGTTTGTGATGTGGTGGTGTGTGGTGTGTGGTGTGTGTGGGTGTGGGGTGGTGTGTGTGGGATGGGGTGGTGGTGTGTGGTTGGGGTGTGTAGTGTTGTGTGTGTGTGGGGGTGTGGGTGGTGTGTGTGGTGTGTGTGTGGTGTGTGTGTGTGGTGGTGGGGTGGTGTGTGTTTGTTGGTGTGTTGAGTGTGTTGTGTGGGGATATGGGGTGTGTGTGTGGGTGTGGGTGTGGTGTGTGGTGGGGTGTGGTGTGTTGTGTGTGTTTTGGTGGTGTGTGTGTGTGTGTGGTGTGTGTGTTGTGTGTGTTTGTGTGTTGTTGTGTGGTGTGTTGTGTGTGGTGTGTGTGGTGTGTGTGTGATTGTTGGGTGGGGTGTTTGTGGTTGGTGTGTGTTGTGTGTGTGTGTTGTGTTGGTGTGTTTGTGTGTGTGTGGGTGTTTGTGTGTGTGTGTGTGGGTGTTTGTGTGTGTGGTGTGTGGTGGTGTGTGTGGTGGTGTGTGTGGGTTGTGTGGGTGTGTGTGGTGTGGTGTTGTGTGTGGGTGTGGGTGTTTGGGTGTGGGTTTGTGTGGGTGGGTATGAGTATGTGTGTGGGTGTGGGTGGGTTTTGTGTTGTGGTGTGTGTTAGTGATTGTTGTGTATGTGTGTGTGTGTGGGTGTGGTGTGTGTGTGTGTGTGTTGTGTGGTGAGGGTGTGTGGGGTGTGTGTGGGTTGGTGTGTGTGGTTTGTTGTGTGTGTTGTGTGTTGGTGTGAGTTGTGGTTGTTGTGTGGTGTGTGTGTGGTTATGGGGTGGGGTGGTGTGTGGTGTGTGGTGTGTTTGTGTGTGTGTTGTGTGGTTGTGTGTGGGGTGTGTGGTGTTGTGTGTGTGTGTGTGTGTGTGTGTGGGTGTGTGTGGGTGGGGTGTTTGTGTGTGTGTGTGTGTGTTGTGTGTGTGGTGTGTGTGTGTGTGTGGGGGTGGGTGTGGTGGTGTGTGGTGTGGGTGGGGTGTGTGGTTGGGTGGGTTGTGTGTGGGTGTGTGGGGTGTGTGTGTGGGGGTGGGGTGTGGGTGGGGTGGTGGGGGGGGGGAGAGGTGTGGTGTGGGTGTGTGGTGTGTGTGTGTGTGTGTTTGTGTTTGGGGTTTGTGTGTGTGTGGTGTGTTTGTGTGTGTGTGTGTGTGTAGTGTGTGTGTGTGTGTGTGTGGGTGTGTGTGTGTGAGGTGTTGTGTGGTCGTGTATTGTGTGTGTGTGTGTGTGTGTGTGGTGTGTGTGGTGTGGTTGTGTGGTGTGTAGTGTTGTAGTGTGTTGAGTGTTGTGTGGGTGGTGTGAGTGTGTGTGTGTGTGTGTGTGTGGTGTGGAGGGTCATGTGTGTGTGTGTTGTGTGTGTGGTGTGTGTGTGTGTGTGGGTGAGTGGTGTTGTTGGGGGAGTTTTTTGTGTGTGGTGTGTGGGGTGTGTAAAGTGTGTGGGTGTGCGTGTTGTTTGGGGGTGTGAGTGTCATGATGTGTGTGTGTGTGGTAGGTGTGTGTGTAGTTATAAAGTGGTGAGGTGTGTGTAGGTGGGTGTGTGTTTGTGTGTGTGTTGGTGTGTGATGTATTTGTGTGTAGATGTGGGGTTGTGTGTGGGTGTTAAAGTGTGTTTGTTTGTGTGTGTGTTTGTTAAAAGTGTGAGTGTGTGTGTGTTGAGTAGTGTGTTTGTGTGTATGGAGTGATAGTGTGTGTGTGTGGAAGGGAGGTGTGGATGTGTGTGTGTGTGTTTAAGGTATGTGTGTTGTGTGTAGTGTGTTTTTGTTTGTGTGTGTTGTGTGTGTTGTGGTGTGTGTGTGTGTGTTTGTGTGTGGGTGTGTGAGTGTGTGGTGTGAGGTTTGTAGTGTGTGTGTGGTGGTGGTTGGGTGGCAGTGTTGGTTTGTAGGTGTTAGAGGGTGAGTGTGTGTGGTGTGTGTGTGTGTAGTTGGGGTGTTGTGTGTGAGTGTGGTGTGTGTAGTGTAGGGGGGTGTGTGTGTGTGTGTGTGTGTGTGTAGTGCTGTGTGTGTATGGGTGTGTTGTGTGTGTTGTTTGTGTGTGTGGGTGTGTGTGTGTGTGTGTGATCGTGTGTGTGTGTGTGTGTGTGTTTGGTGTGGTGTGTGTGTGTGTGTGTGGGTGGTGTGTGTGGGGTTGTGTGTGTGTGTGTGGGAGGGTGTGACATGTGTGTGTGTGTGTACTTGTGTGTGTGTAGTTGTGTGTGTGTGTTTGTGTGTGTGGAATGTGTGCGTCGGGTGTGTAGTGTTTGTGTGGGTGTGTGTGTGGGTGGGTTTGTGTGTGTGTGTGTGTGTGTGTGTGTGTGGTTAAAGTGTGTGTTGTGTGTGTGTGTGTGTGGTGTGTGGTTGTGGTGTGTTGTGTGTGGGTGTGTGTGTGTTGTGTAAAGTGTGTAGTGGTGTTTGTGGTGTGTGTGTGTGTTGTGTGTGAGTCGAAGTGTGTGTGTGTGTGGGAGGGGTGTGTGTGGTGTGTGGGTGTTGTGTGTTGTGTGTGTGTGGGGTTTGTGTTGTGTGTGTATTGATTGGGTGTGTGTGTGTGTGTGTGTAGTGTGTGTGTAGTGTGTGTGTGGGTGTTGTGTTTGTGTGTGTGTGTGGGTGGGTCGTGGGTGTGTGTGTGGGTGTGGGTGAGTGGGTGGGTGTGTGATAAAGTGTGTTTGTGTGTGTGTTGTCTGTGTTTTTGTGTGTTTGTGAGTGTGTGTGTTTTGTGTGTGTGTTGTGTTTGGGGTGTTTGTGTTGTGTTTTTGTGTGTGTGTGTTGTGTGTGTGTGTGTGTGGTGGTTTTGTTTGTGTGTGTGTGTGTGTGTGTTTGTGGTGTGTGTGTGTGGGTTGGGTGTGGGTGGGTTTTGTGTGTGTGTGTTGTTGTGTGTGTTTGTGTGTGTGTGTGTTTGTGTTGTGTGTGTGGGGGCTGTGTGTGTGAGTTGTTCTGTGTGTGTTGTGGTGTGGTGTGTGTTTGTGTGTGTGTTTGTGTGTTTTTGTGTGGTGTGTGTGTGTGTGTGGTAAAGTGTGTTTGTGTGGTGTTGTTTTTGTTTGTGTGTGTGTGTGGTTGTGTGTGTTGTGGTTGTGTTAAAGTGTGTGTGTGTGTTGGGTGTGTGTAAATGTTTGTGTTAGTTTGTGTGTGTGTCGTGTGTTGTGTGTGTTGTTTTTGTGTGTGTGTTTGTATGTTTTAATGTGTGTGTGTGTTTTTGTGTGTGTGTGTGTGTGTGTGTGTGTTTTTGTGTGTTTGTGTTAAAGTTTATGTGTGTGTGTGTGTGTGTGTGTGTGTTGTGTTTGTGTTAAAGTGTGTGTGGTTTGTTGTGTGTGTTGTGTGTGTGTGTGTGTGTGTGTTTGTGTGTTTGGATGTTTGATATTTTTGGTTGTTTTGTTATAGGTTGTGGGGTTTTGTTTTTTGATGTATGTTTTTTTTATGGTGAATATTTTTTTGTTAGGAGTGTGAGTGTTATTTTGTGTGTTTGTTTTATTGTTATTTAATTCAGGTTGTTTTATTTTTGGCTTAGGGTAAGACACCCCATCACCATACCACATATCTCCGTAAAGACTCTGTCTGGACGATATATGTTACAGCAATCCTCACACAATCAAATCACTCATATATCTCTCACACACACACACAAAACACTCTCTCTCACTCACTCACTCTCCTCTCTATCACACTATAATCTAAAATCTTATAACTCACTATCTCCGCTATCTTATTAAGGTTTGTGTGAGGGTTATGGTGTTGTGGGTTGGGGTTTTGGAGTGTGTGTGTGTATGAGGTGAGTGCTATGTGTACTGTGTGTGTGTGTGAGTGTTTGTAGTTTGTGTGAGAGTGTGTGTTAGTGAGTTTGTGTTTGAGTGTTTTTTGTGTGTTTGTTTGTATGGCTGTGTTATGCTAGGGTGTCAAATGGGGTCGTTGTAGGTATAGAGTGTGAGTGTTGTGTATGTTTTTTTTTATATATATTTATATATATATAAATATATATATTATTATATATTTATATATATATATATATATAAATATATATATATATATATTTTTTGTATGTATATGTATCATATATATGAATATAGCTGTACTTATATATATATATTATATATATTTATATATATATATTATATATCTGTATATATATATTTATATATATTACATATATATGTATTTGTATATATGTATATATATATATATATATATATATATATATATATATATTATCATATATATATATATATTTATATGTATGTATGTATATTGATAATATATAAATGTGTATATTTTTATATTATATATTTTATATATATATATATAATAATTATTTATATATACATTTATGCTTTATATATATATAGTATATATAGTTTTATTTATATATATTTATATATAGATCATATGCATATATGTTGTATATATGAATATTTATTCGTTAATATATGGAGTTATATATATATATATATATAGTTTTATATATTTATATATATATATTATATTTTTAAATATTCATTTATATATTATTTTTTAGATATATAATATATATATATATTTATTTTTTTTTCTCATATATATATATATATAGTATTATATATTATATATATATATTTATATTTCATATGTATTATATATATATTATATATATTTATTACTATATCATTTAGATACTTATAATATTTATATGGTATATATATATATATTTATATATATACTTATATATTATATATATGTATATATATATATCTATATTCTTTATATATATTTATATATATATATTTATATATATATATATATATATTATATATATATATATATATATATATATATATATATATATATATATAGCATAATATATATATATTTCATATTTACATATATATAATATATAGTTTTTTATATATATATATGTATTATATTTATATTAAATATATATATATACAGTACTGGGAAAATTAATAGACAATTTTTGGGATTCTTCACTTTTTCATACATCTCATATCTTCACAAATATATTACTTACATTGCCTATTTTTTTAATAATGCAGAGAAATCTTTAATCTACATAAAATAGTTGATTATATAATGATTATATTATTTCTAAATGATAATAATCATGTTTTTGATTGTTACTCGTCTCCACACAAAATTACCTCGTCCCTCAGCCTTGTTTTCTTAAACCATTTCCACACATATGCACGTTCCCAAAATTCCGGTTTCCGGTTACTAATCATTGTTTATATTACCTAATGTGTGTACAAATGTCCCAGTATCAATTGACCCATAATTAGTCGTAGAAGTCATTAAGGATAACCTGTTGAAGCATCATGGGCAGAGGAAAAGACTTGATTTTACAAGAAACATCCCTCGACTATAAAGAAATCGCTCATAAAGTTGGTGTATCATTATCTAGTGTGTACAGAGTGAAACGGAAGATTGAAGATATCGAAAATTACGAGTCAAAACGTTTTGGAAAGTGGGGAAGGAAATCCTGTACCACCCCAAGACAGGAGAGAATTCTCGTTGACATGGTAAGAAAAGACCATTCAAAGTCGTCAAGACAACTAGCAGCTGACTTAGTGGACTATGATGTACAATGTACACCCTCAGCTGTTAGAAAAAAAGCTTAATGAGCTGGGTTACCGTGCCTGTAGGCCAACTAGAGTGCCAAGCTTAACCGAGGCCATGAGGAAGAAAAGCCTGGCTTGGGCCAAGGCACACAGCCACTGGACATCTGACGACTGGGAAAAGGTAAATGTGCATTAAATTTTGCTGAATTCGTTGTTTTTCTCCACAAATTAATTAAAATAACTATTTCTCTAACTAAAATAGCGAATATTTCATGTTTGATTCAAGATGCTGCATCTAAATTGAAAAAAATGTCTTTGTTCCAATTCATGTTTGATGAAACCCACTTGAAGACTGGGGTTTACAAAGCTGTAATTTAAGTTTGAGTGAAAAAAAAATCAATTAATTTGTTTTGTTTGCATCCAGGTATGTTTCTCTGACGAATCAATGATGGAAATACTGAGTGATAGGCGAAAATTCGTGAGGAGGACGTCAAAAGAGAAGGACCACCCTGACTGTCATAAGACTGCAGTCAAGTTCCCTTCCAAAGTCATGGTTTGGTCCATCAAATCTGCACAACGTACAGGTCGTTTAGAGGTCGTAAATGGCGCTCTGAATCAAGACGGATACCTTAAGATAATAAATAAACGCCTGGTACCCCAATTTCGTGAATGGTTTCCAGACAATAACGGAATATTCATGCGTGACGGGGCCCCA
>NW_028234412.1:19458043-19463043 GCF_977035675.1 Penaeus japonicus
GTCGAATGGGACGCTGTAGTTATTGTCCGAGTTAATGGGGAAGTTGTCAACCACAGGCGTCAGAACGTTGTCATCATTAATATGAACATAGGAATTACGATCTGAGCGAGTTTCTTCGGGCCAAAATCCAATTGCATAACCAAGCAAGTGTAGCAGCTCCCCATGCTGTTGATGTGTAAGACTTCATCAATTTGGGAGCAGTCAAATATAGGCTCAAGTATATGCAGGAATTTCTAATGAAGGCTCTGGCGTCAGACATCTTGATTTCTTACCTGACTCTCGCACTCCCGAGATATATAAAAATCTTGACCAGTTGAGGATACCATGCCAATAAAAGAACTGCAATCATCGGAATGTCTTTGTATCTTGAGGTGTGGACCGTTGTATCCTGTGGACACTTCCTCAAAGTTGATGCAAGTTGCTGTCTCCCACTCTAAGACAGCCATCCAGACCTTATAGCGGTTAACAAAAGCTGTAATGAGGATAGTTATAGTTATGTTAACTTGGAAACTAAAAGGGGTGCTAATGTTAGGAGTCACTATTACACAAGATAGTATCAAGCATTGAGTTCGTACAACATTACATCACTGCTGTGCCCACGATCCATTCAGTTATGCTGTACATAGCAACTACAGCAACCAACACTGCCATGCTACACTTCACCGTTTTCAGCTCTAAAATAGTTCTCTTTCCACCTGGTGACACCGGTTAGCATTCTAAATAGGCTATTTAGATGGATATAAAAGGATAAGTAATTATTTTTTTGTGCCACTATAAATGATATATCAGCAGGAATTTTTTCAAAGACACCAACCATAAGACTGCTAAATTACAGTTGAATCACTTGCAGCACTATGCAGGAATTCAAGGATGGACTCAAGACCTGCGAGCACAATACAGAGCAATGCAAAGAGAGCTCTCTCAGAAATGGAAAAGAGCAGCAAATGACAAGTGGGAAGACCTTGTCAGGAAAGTCGAATGGAACCGAAAACACCCACAGTCCTTCTGGTCAGGAATCAAGAGGCTGATGGGAAGAAATGAAAGCAGGAGCAGCTACCTCCTCAACAAACAGGATCAGAAGATCTATGAAGGAGAAGAACAAGAAATCCTGTTCAGAAATAACTGGAGAAATTGCTTCAGAATTACAGAAGAAGAAGAAGAGAACTTTGACAGTGATTTCGAGGAGTCCATCATTGAAGAAATAGGAAGACACCTTAACCTCCTATCTCCAGAAGCTGCTGCTAATTTCGCAACACTAGATCCCACTGACCCACTAATGGCCAGGATCAGCCCCAGAGCTGTCAAATTAACCATCCAGAGTTTTAAGAAAAGAAATGCTCTAGGTAAATGCAGAATCAACAAAACAATCCTGCAAAATCTTCCAAATAAGATGTTGCTGAGACTGGCAAACATATATAATGCCTCTCTCACTGCTGGATACTTCCCTGATTACTCTAAAGAGGCAAGAATCAGGATGATACCGAAAGCCGGGAAAAAATACATGAAAAGTGGAGAAGTATAGACCCCTTTCTCTACTGGAAGTCCAGGCAAAGTCTTTGAGAAGATAGTGAACATACAATTGCGTAATCACCTGGAGATGAACAATTTGCAAAATCCTAGGCAACATGGCTTCAGACCAAGCAGAGGAACATCATATATGAAGAAATTGCCAGTGCCATGAGCGAAAGGAATCAAGTGAATGTGGTCCTGAGAGATGTGCCCATAGCCTTCGACAAAGTCTGGCACACAGGCCTTAAACTTAAGATCATCAGGCTGAACCTCCCGACGCCCTTGACCAAGTTATTATTATGCGACTTTCTTGAAGATAGAAATGCAAGAATAGTCATCGGCAATAAAGTAGGTGAAGCAATCCCTCTCAGAGGGGAGCCGCCTCTTCACTATGTATACAGCAGATCTGCCTGAATCATCACATGGAAGCAGTCACTATATGTACACCGACGACATCACACAGATCATCAAGTACGAAGGGAGGTCAATCACCATGATGGCTCTCAGAACTACCAGAGCCATAGGACCCATCATCCGTTATGAAAGACAGTGGAAGATCTCGACCAACATGAGAAAATTCCAAGTCATTCCTGTGGCCAAATTCAAGACTTCAGATCTGATTGTGGACGAGGAAGCCGTCGATTACAGCGACAGAGGAAAGATACTAGGGCTAACAATTAGCAGAAGAGAAATTCTCCCTCACATAAATGAAAGAGCACAGAAAGCAAAACATCAGCTGAGCCAGATCAGAAGGTTCCAGACTCTGAGTCCTGACACCAAGATCTACATTTATAAAGCCATAGTGCGGCCCATCATGGAATACTCGCCAGTGCCTAACCACACCATTTCAAAAAGACAGATGATGAAGCTACAGACTATCCATAACCAAACAGGCAAATGGATTCTAAAATCCACTTTCCGCAAATAGTCAGCACTAAGACTAAGGATTAATGTGATCAATAAGAGGCACCACCAGCAAGCAAGAAGAAGATGGAGAAGAATCCATTTCAAGAAGGCAGATGATGAAGTTGCAGACTATTCAGAACCAAACAGGCAAATGGATTCTGAATATCCGCTTTCCTTAAGTGGTCACTGCACAAGAGATCCATGCAAGACTGAGGATCGAGGCAATCAACAAGAAACTCCACCAACAAGCAAGAAGAAGAGGGATAAGAATTCAAGATGAAGATGAGGAGCTCTACAATCGCCTCAACGCTCGTCCAGAAGGCACACATGCCTGGTGACCCAAAAGCCACACCAGAACCAATAGGATTGAAGAAGTTGAGGCAATATTCACGGCATCAGGCGCAGGAGACCGATGGAACAGTAAGCAGGCAATAATCAAGAAGAGTACAACAATACTCAAGACCAGCAAGATTTAAAAGACTAGAAGAGGACCTACAAGAAGATTTTTAACACCTTTTAATCCAGACCACAAGCTAACCCACAGGGCTCCACTTCAACGTCAAGCACAGCGCATCATGCATAGCAGTGACAGGTGACGTGCGAGGTCGGCGAAGTGCAGCTTGGGCAGAGCTTCGGAAGGAAAAAATCCTAATGCATAGCATGGTAGGGGTTCTGGTATCTGGCTGCCTCCCGAGGGGTTGACCCGTGGCTTTGTTTTGTTACTGAGGGTGCACATGCATGCTATTCCTCTCACTTCTTTCCTCTGGTCTTGGAAACCTTATCATTTCTCCAGTTTTCTGAGCTTTCCTTCTATCAGTTGATCTCCTCGCAAATTTCCTTCCACTCCCCCTCCAGCTCCCTTCATCACTTCCTCTTCATTTTACATACTTCCATTATTCAAGATAGCCATTGCTCGGTGTTCTTGTATCCCGACTGCCTCCCGAGGGGTTGACCCGAGGCTTTGTTCGGCTGCCAAGGGCGCACCTGCACTCTATCCTCCAACTTCCTTCTCTTGGCAGACCTAAATAAAAAGTTAATACTCTCTTCACTGTGCTTAACTTTCTAACTCTCACTTTATCTCCTCCCAAGTTTCATTTCCACTATCTCTCCAGCTCCTCTAACCACTTCCTCTTCCGCTTTCCACGTTAGAAGAAAAAAATAAGAAGAAGAAATTAAGTTTGAATAAATAAGTAAACAATCCTTTCCCCCAACCCCAAACTACAAGATCAAGACCCTTCCTCCCCACCCTCTTCATCATACTCACCCTCAGGACTACAATCAACCCAAGACCAAGATCTCGTCACCACCTTCCGACCTGGCAGGCCTCCCTGAGTTTCGAGTGGACATGACCAAATAGTAAAGAGACAGAGAGGGAGTTTCGTCCTCCCACAACTATACCTACTACTTTTCTTCATTTTCTATTTTTTCTTCACCACAACTCTTCATCAGACTTATCTGTCCCACTTCCACTTCGGTGGAAGTTTCAGTATCCAAGACGGCAGACCACCTCGACGACTCACGCCAGAAACAACCAGCGGAACCTGACTACAGCTCCTGGCTGCTCTTCAATTTGTTTGATAAAATGAAGCTTTTAAACCAATTAGTAGTTTCACTTAAACTACAATGATATATTGATAATGGTTAAAATAACAGTTTAATTTGCTATTGTGATATCTCTGGTGTTTTCACTAGCAAACGCGAATATTTTGTTTGGTGGCTCTCTTGGGTAATAGCGATTTTAGGAGATACGGGGCGATCTTTTGAAAGTTCCTGCAAGTTGGGACTAATAATAGGTTACCCTAGGCAGTTGGGAGTTCTTGACTACTCTGAGATTTTGTTTTTATAAATACCGGCGCAGACGCCCATATACATCTCTCGATGTGGAGAGAACCACTTACCGAGGACTATCGGAGCGATTCCTGGTTTGTTGTGCTCTTGACTATGGTTATCCCTTGATAGTTGCTAACAAGCTTGCGGTATCATGTCTGAACACCGTGAAAAGATTGTCAGTCACAGTCTTCCCATCCTTCCCCTCTCTGCCTCCTCTCCTCATCCAACCAACATTGTTGTTGTTTTTTCTTTCTTTCTTTTTTGTCAGTAGCTATGAAAAAGCCTCGAGCATTCCGATCGGTTGTTGATTGGGAAGCTGTTGCATAGCTTTAGTTATATAACTTTTCTTTTATTAATGTCTCATGTAAGTTACAAAACAGAATAAAGTCTTATACATGGCTCTATATCACGACAGAAAGTGTAGCAAGTGCGGCATTGCTTACTACTAAAACTGCTTACCGGCTAAAATGTCTATGCATGCAGTAAAAGCAGGCAAAGAGTTCCTTTGGGAAATACTAACTGTGGACTAGATCACGTCAAGCGTACTCAGGAGGGTCACCCACCATCATAGAAGGCAAAAGGAATGCGAGGGAAGCCGCCGTCGTCGCTCCAGTACGTCGTTATGTTTGAAGACGCTTTTCTTCCATGCAGAATCGCTTGCTGCTCAGGAGTCAGCATGAAATCGTGATCGTCATGGAAAACATCCGGGGGATATACCTGTCGAGGAGTTGGGTTAAGTATATATGTCCATATTT
>NW_028234412.1:19479120-19484120 GCF_977035675.1 Penaeus japonicus
ATCTTCATGCATAAAATAAAACCGCCTCTTGTTTGGGTAAATACCAACACAGGTTGTACTTGGTTCAATGTATGAAATGTAATATACGGCTATATAATCTCAGTAATTCATTTTCAAATGAAAATAGAGACTAAGTTGCAAGAGTATACAAACATTCACAGCAGTGATAGCGTGGTTTTAATTCATCGCTGCCGAGTGCCCACGGGAATTGTTCTGTAAAAACTTCGCTATCACTGCTCTGCTTGGAGCATATAGGTAATTTCAATGATGGTTGTATAAGGCATCTGTGTTTTTTAAAATAAATCTTCTTTTAGTGGGTTCGCCATGGTCTATTGGGTCAGTAGCAGGGATTGTCAACTCTGACGACTGGGGATCACGAGTCTCTGGCTGGGAGGTATAATTTGTTGTTCTTTATATTGTTTTGCGTTTCGGGATATTATACCATCTTGATCTCTGCTCTCTCTCTCGCGAGATCGCAAAAAATGTGAGTCACACATACACACTACTCAAGGGGTTTGTGAGTGATTTTCGAGATTGTTAGAGAGAGAGATCTGTGTGAGTTATTGTGTGTGTTTCTCTATACTAACACATACCACTCAACTCACTCTTAACAGCTATCTAAATATATGGTGGTGATATATAGATATACTATATGTAGATATATATATATATATATATTTATTTATACACATATATTTTTATTTTCTCATACACATACCAACACACTACAAACCACACATATATATATTATATATATATATATATATATATATATATATATATATATATATATATATTTATTTTATACTCATTTATGTAAATCGTATATGTACACATCTATATACATATATAACTTACATATATATATTATATATGCATATATACTTATATATATTGGTATATATATATATTTTATATTCATATTATATGTTTGTATGTATATAGTTTGTTTAAATATGTGATTATATATATATATATTTTTATTGTATATATATTTATATATTTTTATGTATGTATGTATATATATGAAATATTTTTGTATATTTATCATATGTATATATGTATGTATATATGTTTGGATATATATTTATTGGTCATATATATATAATATATATGTTTATATGTATATATATATGTATGTATATATGTATAAATTTATATACTATATATATATATATATATATATATATATATATATATTTTAAATATATAATGTGTAAACTTATATTTTTATATTATATCATAATTATTAAATGTGTTATATATACTTATATATATATATATATATATATATATATATATATATATATATATATATATATATAATTATGTGTGGTGTGTGGTGTTGTGTGTGTTGTGTGTATATATATGTATGTATATAGGTATATATATATGTATATATATTATATATATTATATATATATCATATATGTATATATATTTGTGTATATATATAATTTTGTGTCTATAAATATATTATATATATATATATATATATATATATATATAGTATATATATATATATTATATGGGTGTGTGTCGTGTGTGTGTGTTGTGTTTGTGTGTGTATAATTGTGTATCTCTATTATTATATATTGGGTGTATATTTCTATGTATGTATGTGAAATTATATCTGTGTATATCTATATATTTAAATATATATATATATATATTATAATATATATCCTAATATATATATAGTGATATATATATATAATGTGTGGTGTGTGTGTGTGGATTGTGTGTGTGTGTGATATATATATATATATCTCTTATATATAGATATTTTTATATATATATATTTATATATATATATGTGTATATATATATGTGTGTGTGTGTATATATCTTTATATAGCTCTCTTCCTATACTCATATATATTCCCTATATATATTATATATATATAAATATATATTATATTATATATATCTATATATATATATAATATATATATATTATATATATATATTTTTATATATATGTGTTGTTGTGTGTGTGTTGTGTGTGTGTGTTGGTCTATTTGTATATATATACATATATTTATTATATTATATATATATATATATATAATATATAATATATATATATTTATATATGTCTATATATATGTATCTTTCTATATGTATATATATGTGTGTATATATATATATATATATATATGTATATAATTTGTATGTATATATATATACTATATATATATATATATATATATATATATATATATATATATATGCATATATTACTTATATATATTTATATATTATACCTAATATATATATTTATATTATATATATTCTATTATATATATATACATGTACACATATATATAACACACATATATATACAATCTTTATAACATATATATATCTGTCTATATATATATGTGTGTGTTATATAAAATGTATATATCTAAATATATACATATAATATATATATATTATATATATATATATTATATATTTATCTATATTATCATTTATACAAATACATATATATATAGATATGCACATATATATATATATATTATATATTATTATTTATTATATAAATATATATATAGAGAGGAGGAGAGAGATGAGAGAGAGAGAGAGAGAGAGAGAGATAGATAGATATTACATATATATAGGATATACACACACACACAATATATATATATAATATATATATATATATATATATATATATATTATATATATATATCTATACTTCTATACACAACATATATCATATATATACTTTACACACGCAAGCACGCCCATGTAGACCAAGTGCCAAACTTTTCTAAGGACGACTTCAGAACACACACACACATGTAAATATAAACACGCATATAAACACTAAAACCTTCATATATTATACTGGACGCACACATTTTTAATTCAGTCCCTCCTTCCTGGGATGTGCTGAACCTTTTCTACAGAAGAACGGCTTGTAATAAACTTCTGGGGACTACAGAAGATACCTCCTCTTGTCCATTATTTACTCCGATGTTAATCCTTTCAGACTTCTGATCCATCGAAACGGGTGAAAGTCTATTTCAAAGTCTTTCGAGTGTGGAACCCTAGTTACGTCGCCATCAACCCCTCTGGCGACGCCTACTATGACAGCAACGTAGTTGTCCTGCAAGGTTCATCGAGCCAGAGGTATCATGAGTCCATCGCAGATGTCCTCAGAATCTACTTCCACAATGAAGTCGCAACAGTTGGCTTCAAGTTTAACTACAAACAAGTGGTATAAAAAGATGCAAATGCCACTCTGATACCTTATTTTGAGTCTGCTTTCTTACTGAAGCTACATACGAATGAATATAACACAATGTTGAAGGTACTGAATGTAGCGTAAAATAAGAAAGGTATCAGAATGCTTTTTACTTCTTCTTCAAACTTTATTTGTGACTTTCTCCTATAATGAAAATTAAAGAAAGACACCTACACATTGCTATGACATATTTTCTCAATACACTTTAAATAAAGAACGATAATGTTTAAGTTTTTCAACAAACTTTCACCTCATAAAAAATCTTATGTATACTAATATTATTTCTTGTTAATAAAAACAATGAAAAATTCAGAGGAAACATGTACGATGACTCTCACAAGGCTGCCATGACAGTTGAAAATTATTGCAATGTTGGCAGCGACCTCATCCGGGAACTCTATGGCCAAGACATCCTCCATTAGCACGTTGCCTGCTTTACTCTAAGGGAAGATTTATGTATTTATCAGAAATGTTATTGCTAAGCGAATAAAAAATGCGCTCAATTATGCTTGACCAGTTTTATTTGATACGCAATCAACATATATATTCGTTAAATACATGTCCTTCAGTGTCTTCAGTATATTTGTTGAGATTAATCTGACTTTAATCTTCATGCATAAATAAAACCGCCTCTTGTTTGGGTAAATACCAACATAGGTGTACTTGTTCAATGTATGAAATGTAATATAGCTATATAATTCAGTATTCATTTTCAAGAAAATAGAGACTAAGTGCAAGGTATACAAACATTCACAGCAGTGATAGCGAGGTTTTAATTCATCGCTGCCGAGTGCCCACGGGAATTGTCTGTAAAACTTCGCTATCACTGCTCTGCTAGGAGCATATAGGTAATTTCCATGATGGTTGTAAGGCATCTGGTTAAACAATTCTTTTAGTGGGTCGCATGGTCTATTGGGTCAGTAGCCGGGATTGTCACTCTGACGACTGGGGATCGAGTCTCTGTCAGGGAGGTAAAATTTGTATTTCTATATTAAATGCGTTACTGCATTCTACCATCTTTCTCTCTCTCTCTCTCTCTCACACACACACATATATACACACACACACACACACACACACATATGTATATATAAATATATATAATATATAATATATATTAATATATATATAATATATAAAATACACAAACACACACACAACACACACACACACACATATATAATATATATATAATTATATATTTATATATATATATATATTATATGTATATAAATACATATATATATATAGAGATATACACATATATATATAGATATACATATATATATAGATATACACATATATATATACATATATATACACACATATATATATATTTTTACACACACACACACACACACACACACACACATATATATATATATATATATATATATATATATATATATATATATATATATATATATATCTCCATACACACATATATATTGTTACGCCGGCCGCCTCGTCTATCTGCCACCAACACGAGGCAGGCTAGGCAGACGGCATGCTAACCACAGGGTCGTGAACACAGAACAGCTCCAAGAGGCACCGAACACCACAGCGTCCCAGAACACGAAGAGGGGCCACACCACGTGGCAAGGCAGGGCACGAATTAAACACACAATAACCGTCTTTCCTTTATTTACACTAGTTATTTACCCGTACACTTTTCTATAGGCACCATACAGGGGGGAAAGCAGCACATCACACTGCACAATACAGCTTATAACAGGGCAAC
>NW_028234412.1:19506620-19514120 GCF_977035675.1 Penaeus japonicus
AGATGGAGAGAGAGGTGAGGAGAGAAAAGAAGAGAGAAGAAGAGGGAGAAGAGGTTAGATGAGAGAGAGGGTGAGAGAGGGGAAGAAAGAGAGATAGTTAGAAAGAGAGGAGGGAGGAGAGAGACATACGAGAGAGAGAAGAGGGAGAGAGAGAGGAGAGAGAAAGAGAGAGAAGAGCAGAGAAGAGAAAGAGAAGAGAGCTTTGAAGAGAAGATGGAGAGAGAGGGAGAGAGGAGAGTTGAGGAAGGGAGGGAGAAAGAGAGAGAGAGAGGAGAGAGAGAGAGAGAGAGAGTGTAGGGAGGAGGTAAGAGGAGAGAGGTGAGAGAGAGAGTTGAGAATGAGAGAGAGAGTGAAAGAGTCGAGAAGAGAGAGAGAGATGAAGAGAGCGCAAGAGAGGGAGAGGAGGGGGAAGGGGGAGAGAGAGATGCAGAAGTGAGAGAGAGAGAGGAGAGAGAGGAGAGAGAGAGGAGAGAGAGAGAGAAGCATGAGAGAGAGAGAGGAGAGAGGGAGAGAGAGGAGAGAGAGAGAGAGAGAGAGATTAGAAGAGAGGAGAGAGAGAGGAGAGGAGAGAGAGAGAAGGAGAGAGGGTGGGAGAGAGAGTGGAGGGAGAGAGAGAGAGGGAGAGGAGACACAGAGGGGAGGGGAGAGAGAGAGGATGAGTGTATTAGTGAGAGAGGGGAAGGAGAAGGAAGAGAGAGAAGGGAGGGTGGGAGATGCAAGGAGAGAGAGGAGAGAGAGAATGAGAGAGAGAGAGAGGGGAGGAAAGAGGAGAGAGAGAGAGGGGAGAGAGAGAGAGAAGAGGAAAGGAGAGGAAGAGAGGAAGAGGAGAGAGGAGAAGAGAAGAGGAGAGGAGAAGAGAAGAAGAAGAAAGAAGAGGGAGAGAGGGGGAGAGAGAAGAGGGAGAGAGAGAGGGGAGAGAGAGAGGAGGTAGGAGGGATGGGGAGGGAGAGAGGAGAGATAGGAGAGGGGAGAGAAAGAGAAGAGAGAAGGGAGAGAGAGAAGAGAGAGGCGAGAGATGGAAGAGGAGGAGAGGATCGTGTGAGAGAGGAGATGAGAGGAGAGAGAGAGGGAGAAGAGAAGAGAGAGGGAGAGAGAGAGAGAGAGAGAGAGATGAGAGAGAGAGAGAGAAGAGAGAGAGTGGAAGAGGGGGAGAGAGAGAGAGAGGGAGGAGAGAGAGGAGAGAGAGAGAGAAAGAGAAGAGAGAGAGAGAGAGAGAGAAAGCGAAAGTAGGAGAGAGAGTGAAAGAGGAGAAGTAGAGGAGAAGAGAGAGAGAGAGAGAGAGGAGGAGAGAGAGAGAGGAGAAGAGCGAGAGAGGGGAGAGGAGAGAGAAAGAAAAGAGAGAGAGGAAGAGAGATGGAGAAGATGAGAGAGGAGAGAGAGAGAGAAAGAGAGAAGAAAAGAGAAGAAGAGGAAAGAGAGAGAAGATAGAGAGAGAGAGAATGAGAACGAGAGAGGAGAGGAGATGAGGATAGAGAGAGAAGAGGAGAGAGGAGGAGAGAGAGAGGAGGCTAGTAGAGAGAGAGAGAGAGAGAGAGAGAAGAGAGAGGAGAGAGAGCGGAGAAAGCGATGAGAGAAGAGATGCGAGAGAAGAGAGAGAGAGAGAGAGAGAGAGAGAGAGAGAGAGAGAGAGAGAGAGAGAGAGAGAGAGAGAGAGAGAGAGAGAGAGAGAGAGAGAGAGAGAGAGATGAGAAAACACAAAACAGACATACCCTAGGAAATCACAATAATCAAAAATTGACTTGCATATTGCTACTGTTTATGGTCTCTACAGAAAAAAAGATTACATACCAATCAATTTTTAACGCCTGAACTGGAACCACATTTGTTTCTTCTTCAGAATCTGAGGAGTCAAACATTTTATAACCTGGAAAAATAAGCTTAGACTAGCAAATAATATTGATAGCACAATATTATGAGCATTAAAATCAAATCAGATGTACATGTCTCTTATGATAGGTATCAATACATAAAGGAAAAGAGAAAATCCATGAGTACTTAACATTCTTTAGAAAAAAATATAGTCAACATTGCCTGTGCTACTAAAGATGGATAGGTAGGAACTAACTCTTTTATAATGTCCTCAGATAAAGTACCTCCACAAGCAAACAAACCAGTATATAATCTTCATTGTGCTTTTGGTCAAAATCTAGCAAGGCAAACTGGTAGTGGTTGATTTGCTTAGGAATTAGGTCTAGACAAATAGTTCTCTGCATGATTTCCTCTAATTTCTTTTTAACTTTCCACTATTTGTGCTTAGAGCCTATGTATAGATTTTTTTCATATGCAATAAAAAATATTAGATTATGTTTACTCATTACTATTGAAAAGGATGTAACCAAGATTTTGTTATAAACTACCTTATACTACCTTAATCTTGGACATTTTCCACTTTACAACTTTCAGTCACAAATTGCAAATCAAGGTATTTAATATGAAAAATAACCATTTATCACATGTTGCATTGAATTTCAACTGGCCAGTCATAACATCCAATTCAATTCATTCATTCAATGCATGCCATTTCAGTCACTCATTATTGTAATAGTCATTTTTGTTTTGTTCAATCTTTATGTTACCATCTGACTAGCTATATCCATGTCATAATGGAATAATATTGTACTATTGAAGCCATACAGCTGACCATGTTCTTTGTGTGCAGTGTAATATTTACAGTTCTATGGGAAGACAAGAACTTCTTCTGTATTTGTTTACAGAAGAAAAAAAACAGGATGAGATGGGGAAGAGGAAGGCAACATGAACACAATGCAGTCATTGCACATGGTCTGGGTCACCTTCCCCTTCTCATTCTGCTTACATTGCCAGTACTTTGGAACAAACGGTTTTGCATATGGTAGTGTGTCATTGCTCCCTGAAGCTAGCACTCAGCAGAGACTCTGATTGGGTATCTCTTCTGGTTAGGAGAGATTAGTGCCATTTATATTTTTATTTCTAAGCTCAAACAAATAGTGGGGTAATCAAAGTAATTACCCTATTGTGGACAGAGGATAGATTTGCTTGCCGTCTCTATGGTGTGTTTTATTTCAGAGCAAAACAGCTTCAAGCAACATACCTTGATTTTTCCCACTCTCTTCCCATTGTAAAACTAGAGCCATTTTTGTGTTTTAATTTTTGTGTTTTATTGTATTGAGAGGCTCTATCAATTTTGCAGTTGACTTAAACTATAGTATAGGATCCATATCAGATCATCATTTTCTTTACAATGAGTTGATAGCAGTATTATTGTTTTATGGAAAGACAAGGAGCAACTTTATTTTTTGTATTTGTGTACTATCAAGACCCAATATGAAACATATAACCATCCATAATGAAGACAACATGAAGAGGTAGGGAAGAGGAAGAAAACCTGTGCTTGTGATTGAGTGCCACTGTAAAAGGCATCCCTATTGGCACAGAGGCACATTGTTGACACTGACCATGGTTTGAGTCACCTTCCTCTTCTTGTTCTGCCTGCACATCTTTAATCAGCGGTACTTTAGAGCAAGAGGTTGGTAACTTGTTGTGTGCCATCACTCTATAAAGACAGTGCTTGCTAGAGACCATGGATGGGTGCCATTTAAGGCTCTCTCTCCTGTTTGTGCTAGAAGGAAGTGCTGCTATCTAGGTTTTGGATATTAGGTGAAACCCATTTTGCTTAATATTATGGCAATTATAGCAATTATGACTGCAACTATCATCATCACTCACTCATTACTCACAGCACAATGAAATAACAATGATCCACAGGTCAAAGCTCCTGCATCATGTATGTCATGACACCCATCCACAATGGGTTAAAATTATTATTACCATCATCAGTCATCAAAAACAGATATCACACTTATAGATATAAAGAAACAATGAACCACTCTCTCCAACCTTCAAATATGCCATGGTAAGTTTTGTCATCTACAATCTAACACACATCAATAACATCCTAAACAGGTTAGCCGCTAGACTATGATGACATCAAAATATTGTCATTGCCTTGGAGGGGTTATTGGTGTAGGGAGCCTTCTCTCTAAATCCAAATTCTGTCTTCTCCCTCATGTATATGGGGCCAACAACTATGAACCCTGACTTCCTGTTCTTGGGAAGTCATAGTCAAAGGGTTAATATCATAAATGAATAATTGTCATATGTCATATGCATTTCTACTAGACTATGAAAACATCTATTTCATTTCCACTGCACTATACACACTAAAATATCTTAAACCTTTGAATCTATCCAGTGCAATGGATACCTGATACAGTTAGCAAATTTCTCTCTCTATGAATTAGAAAGCTCTTTTAAAGCTTTAGTAATTTATTATCAAATAAGGAACAAGACTGAGTCTTATCTTGCCAGAATTTAAACAGTGGATGTTTGGTGGCCATCACGGTAAGCAGGTGGTAACCAAGGGCAGTGCGAGACTATGACACACATGAGCTTTCAAAGGACCTAAATCCTGAGAATTAGCCGTACTACTGTCTTCAGACTAAACTGGGGTTAGATGTTTCAAGATGTTAGCAGGCCTCTCCTTAAGGGAAATTGGGGTTTCTGGGTAGGGTGGGAGACAAATCATATCAAATGTAGTTGATTTGGAATATTACAAGGTAGAAAAGTAAAATGAGTGGTAATCTTATAATTTACTCCACCGTGTGCACAGTGATTGTCGTTGCCTCTGCAGATCATGGCACTACGGCAAAAGGTTGACCAAAATCTTTCCCCTTGTATCCTGTCAGGATAGATCTTGGACCGATTCCTTAACTGACAATGAAACTTGCTGGTGCAACATAATACTACAACTAATTCAGCAAATAGATACACACATCTTCATGACTGGCATTTTTATTTAATGGTAGTTTCCACTGGTTATCATCTATAGAAGGAACTGGACATCCAGCAATTATTTCTTCCAACTGATGGCTCTTTACTAAATAAGTGCACATTACCAAAAACAAAAATGCATCAGTTGATTGTTTATAAGTGAAATATGAATGTCAAAAGAGCTGTTGCAAGTATTCTATTTTGGTTAATTTTCCTTAGTGCACATCACATCCCATAAGGTAACAGGAACACAGATTTGATGGACTAATTCTATACCATGTTTCATCTATCCATTGCACATTAGAAAATAAAGATATTTAAGATTGCAATGGTTCTCAACTGGTGGTCCATAGTGACATTTTTGAGTGGTCCACAAGAAGTCCATCAAATTTGGTAAAAAGATGTACAATGTACATATATAGTGTAAGCTGATGATGCAATATCACATCATCTGGCGCTAATGAGTTAAATACTCAGTACAATTGAGGTGACAAGCCATCCTCTTTGCTTGCTGTGTATGTTTAATTTCTCCTTGTTCAAAAATGGGATGGTCCACATTACTTTTTTTAATTGGGCTGGTGGTCCATGGCCTGAAACAAGTTGAGAACAACTGAAATAACTTAGACACCATAATCATATTATTCAAACCAGAATACCTCATTCAAATTCCCCTAAAATGACAACTGATACTGTCTGCAATATCCTGTCATCATAAATTTGAGAGTTCTTGTAAAGCTCCCAATTGACTCCCTGTCATAAAAGGAGTCGATCCAAGCTATATCTTGCCAGAATATGAGGTGGTATTTGCTATAAGACAGAAACTCATTGATGAAGTGTCGTGGTATTAGTCTATTTAATGATTTTGTGTACCGCTTATCTTATTTATACTGGTGTGTTTGGATATTTACTCTACATTTCTATATAAAATATGTCATTTACAATTTGCGACGATGCCATATATAAAAAGTGTTTGGGATCACAAATATGCCTATATACAAAAAAATGTCTTTTTCTGGTACAAAATACCATTTCGCTTAGTTATAATCATCTGATAATACGATTTTCCTGTAATACTTACAGTAACTGTAAAAACACGAAAATGAAGTTAAAAGATTTCCTGACTCCGAGGCAGGCTTTCAAGTGTCAACAGCCCCTCCTGCCAGCCAGCAGACGCCGCAAGCCTAACGTTTGTTTGCGTTTGTTCTAAAGGATCACTTAATGAGGCGAATTAGATGTTGTTAGGCATTCTGGTATTAGTCCTAGCTGGATATTCATGTGTCTACAAGTGTTCGAGAACCTGTATGAAGGACCTACAGAGCGGAAAAGTTTTTTTACTTTCACCGACATTTGTTCTGTATAATTGCATTTGTGGTATTTATGAGGAGATATTAATACCTCTGTGTGTGTGTGTGTGTGTGTGTGTGTGTGTGTGGGTGTGTGGGTGTGTGTGTGTGTGTGGGGTTGTGTTAGTGTGTGGTGAGTGAAGTGTGTGTTGCGTGGTGTGTGTGGGTGTGTGTGGTGTTGTGTTTGAGTAGTGTGTGTGCGTGTGGTGTGAGTGTGAGAGGGTTGTGATGTGTGGTGTGTGTGTGTGTGTGTGTGTGTGTGTGTGTGTGTGTGTGTGTGTGTGTGTGTGTAAAAAAAGAGAGGGAGAGAGAAAAGACCTACAATTGAGCACAAAAGAAAACGACATATATTTTTTCATTTCTTTCTATCTTACATTTTTGAAACATGTAAGGATAATTATATAAACGAAATCTCATTTTATGTATCTTTTTTTATTTATATATATATTTATATATATATTTATTTATTCATATATATAATATATATATATATATATAGTATTATATGTAATAAATATATAAACATAACCTATGAGGGGAATGTGAATATAGAGTATATGATAAATATATAGTATATATTTTTATATATATATTATTTATATATATATATATAATATATAGTATATATATATATAGGCATATATATATATATATATATATATATATATATATATATGATATTTCATATATACAAATATATTCCATCTTTCGATCTCTCGTACCTAGTATATTACGAGTTACGTACAGTATATATAGTTTTTCAAGACAGTTATATGTATAGACTAGTATATATTATATATATATATTCGGTAGTTGTGAGAGTATATAGAGTATGATAATATATAATTTATATATATAGAATATGCATATATATATATATTAGTATATATATATACCCATAATATATATTCATTCAATATATATATATAGATTAACTAGTATAAATATAGATATATAGAAAATATATAATATTTATAGTTATAGTAATATAGTACCAGCCTCCTCCTATGATGTATATATATATATCTACTAGAATATAGAATGATATGTATATATATGATATATATTATCCATATATATATATAGATAGTCGAATATATATATATGTATAATATATAGATATATATATATATATTATTACAATATATATATTATTATATAATATATATATATTATATAGGTATTATGTATATATATATAATATTATAGAGTATATATATATATATATATATTATATATTTATAAGAGCTAGAAATAAACCCCACTATACACAAAACATTTATATTAAAGATGAGAACGGACTTTTATGAAATTCACCAGTATTTCTGGGAACTGAAGATGAAAATAC
>NW_028234412.1:19576620-19591620 GCF_977035675.1 Penaeus japonicus
ATTTACAATTACACAATAAAGTTGAGGAGGTGGTTAGAGGGGCGCCCACATACTCGATACTCCTTTTACGCAATAGAATGCGACATTTCATGCAGCATTCATATCGGAAACAGAAGGATAGGGCAAATATATATATATATATATATATATATATATATATATATATATATACATATATTTATACATATATTTATATATATATATATATATATATATATATATATATATATATATATAACTAGTTTTAATAAATATGAATAGACATGTATGTACAGAGGTTCGTGTTTGGCTCCGTCGAATGTGCAAGATGGATGGTTATTTCTAGCCCCTCTCCCCCCTCCCCCGTGTGATCGATAGCAGAAGAGCTTGGGGACCCCTCTCCTCCCCAGCGAAGGGGTTGACAGCAGGCTGGGGTGGCCGGCAGAGTTGAAAGGGTGGAGGGGTGGAAGCAGACTCCGTAGCTGTTTTTCATAGTTTTTTTTTTTTTAATTGCTCTTATGGTCAGTTTTCTCCTTCCAAGGAAACGTATTAATTTTAATCCAGTTTGTTTTCCCATTGAAGAAATGTAACTACATTACCACTTGATTATGCCATTTTTTTCATTGATTTGAGGGGGGTCACCGTTCGCCCAACATGCATTACTATCGTAACTCTGGCCTCCTCCATGATTGTTATTTCGCGTGTCACCCTCGGAACATTGCCTAATGATAACTCTTGCTCCGAACTGCACTTTAGACGGAGAGCGCTTGAAGGCTGGAAATGTGTCGAGGTCAAATCTTACCTCGCGGCTTTTTCGGGGTATTTGAACTTCGAATTTAGTCTAGGCCTATTAGTGACATGTTTATGACTCTGACACATTAATTATGCTATCTATGGTTGTATTATTTGTGTCATTTTCTGAGTCGATAAATGTTATTTTTATCCTTCAATTTTACTTTTTTCCATTTTTACTCCTACCCTTTTTCGGTAATTCTCCCCACATTGCGGAAGGCCCTCCCAACATTTGGATTGTGTGTCCATTTACCAAGAGTGAGTCACGCCTTGCAGTCGCTACGATGCTCTTTAGATCGACTAATTTGCGGAAAACAACCGCATGTCCTTGAGTTATCCGCCACATTTGTTGTTCAATTTTTAATTGCACCGCTGTTGGATTCAGTCATGTACTGTATGTTTCTAACTTTTTTCATACTGCTTGTCCTAGTTTTGTGTAAAATTTTATACGTCTACAATTTCCATGCCACGGAAGCTCTGTTTACTCTACTTTGTGTATGTGTGTGTGTATGTATGTGTATATGTATATATATATATATATATATATATATATATATATATATATATGTGTGTGTGTGTGTGTGTGTGTGTGTGTGTGTGTTGTAGTGTGTGTGTGTGTATGTGTATATATACACGTGTATTTTTGTTTATGTGTATGCAAGCATGTGTGTGTGTGGGGGGGGGGGGTATTTATTAGTATATGTATAATCACTGTCTGTGTGTGCGATGTGAACTAAGTTACAAGACTATTTTCTGGATCTCTTTCCTGAAGACTTTCCTCTTAATTAAGAGGGACAGATCGGGGCTTGTGGATTTACTGTATTTGGGACGAACGATTAGTTGGTGTGTTTGCCTGTCTTGTGTTCACGTAATGTCTGTGTTTGTGCATCCGCCCATCCGCCGTCGTTCCGGACGTGGGTTTACTTTTGTTTAAGTCTCTCTGTTTTTAGCTGAACGTGAACATCGTGTTCTTATTTTTTTATACGCGACTTGAAACGGATGTCATCGTTATAAAATGTACAAAAAGTTTCGGATTTTAATTGCGATGTAGTTTCGTGTTTTTCCATTACCCTTTTGTGTTAAAAGAATATTGCAACTAAGCCTTAAATCGGCCAAGCGAGAAAGGCAATAATGCAAGTTATTTATGATAGAATGCTGTGAGAAAGTGGTGTTATCACAACCTTTAGGAGCGATAGCATCTAGGGTTCTCTAATTATCCTACCAAAGGGGTGCCTCTTAAAAAGACAGAGAGTGATTGAGCACGTGCACACAAGTGCACGGAAACCAAAAAGTGAAGCTTAGCAGAGAAATGGGCCAGACTTCGGTTTCTGAACAAATATCATTTTCAATTTCTCATCTCGGCTAGAGAGGGAGTGAGAGAGATAACCGTATCACTCACAGCTTGCGGTGACGCTTCGGTTACACTTGTCACTCGGGCGTGATCTCTTTCGTTCTTGCTCGTTCTCGCTTGTTCTTCGAAGACAGTGCTATGCTGCCCACTGAGAGGTAAGGATGAATTCGATATAGCGCCCCTGGCTTTCACTTGTGAATTGTTCCTGTTGCAGTTTAATAACACCGAGGGGTGGAAGAGTGAGCGCGTGTTGCAAGGTCTTGGGACTTATTTGGTGCCATTATAACGCCCGGGTGAAGAGCTGAGATAAGCGATGGGCGTGTGACCTGCGTGTATAGGTACGTGTGTGTGCGTGTGTGTGTGTGTGTGTGTGTGTGTGTGTGTGTGTGTGTGTGTGTGTGCGCGTGCGCGTGCGTGTGCTCGTATGTTCATGTTTGCATAAAGAAAGAGCTACATAAAGATTGGGGAAAAGGACATCCGAAGAGTACGTTCATGTGCATTTAAGCGTCGATTTTTCACTCGCTTTTGTCCATGCAGTGTCGTTATTAATGTCTTCATGAGTTATTATCGCCTAATGAACATGTAGATAAGAGCCTGAGTGGTGTCATCTAGATGAATATGTGTTTACATGAGGACATATTTTTTATTTATATTCATGATTCTGTTTATTCATTAATTTGTTTATGGATGATAATTTATTTGCTTATATATAATATAGGTATGGAAATGTTAGGAATTAATTGCCATGAGTATTCCGTGTTGTATTCCGTTAATCAGCCTCCGAATGCAGGTGAAAGGGCATTGTTTTTTTCCCAAATTCATGTTTACACTAAAGTGTCAAAAGAGATTTCTAATTTTTGACAGTTAATATTGTTCCTAATAGATGAGGCCAGATAGTTGACTCCTTGGTGACTGGGACGCTAGTGGAACCATATGTGTAAACAATAAACGATGTTAATGGTATTGATGATGATAACAATAAAACATGGCGGACAGTGCCTGTCTCCGGCGTAAAGAGGTTAAAACTGTTGTTGATTATCATTGATAATCTTAAACGCAAGGGTAATTAGGAGTCTTTGCCATCGTTACCATACATAGATTGACAATTTGGGTGTTGTAAACAATGGTTTGCATGGTGTAGATTTTTTTCTCATCATTAGCGTTGTTATTATTATCATTACTTTGTAAAGCCAGAGGTGATGATCATAATGAATATGACTTTAATGAAAGTGATGAATGACTATTAACGGAAGAAATAATGGTACCTCGAACGAAAGTATTAATAGTTAATTTACAAGGGCAGTAGTCTGGGAAGAGAACACCAACGACCCCGTAACTACGGGCTTGTTTACAGTTTTCCTTCCTTTTTTCTCAAGAGTTGGTTGGTTGTGCAGGTGATCCGGAAGAGGAAGTATGCTTCGTCTTGCCCGTGGTGACTATATCTGGCCAGGAAGCGGAGGAAGAAGTGAATGTTTGTATGTTTGTCAGGAAGGTTATATATATATATATATATTATATAATATATATATTATATATAATAATATATATATATATATATATATATTTATAATATATTTAATATTTATATATTTATATTTTATATATTATTATATATTTTATATTTATATTTATATATATAATTATTTATATATTTATATATTATATATTTATATATATATATATATATGATATAATATATATATAATATATATATATGTGTGTGGTGTGTGTGTGTGCTGCGTGTGCGCGCGCGCGCGTGCGTGCGTGCGTTTTCGTGTCGCGGCGTGCATAAACAGTCATAAACATACACACACATACTATATATATATATATATATATATATATATATATATATATATATATATATATATATATATATATATACATAGCACACACACACACACACACACACACACACACACACACACACACACACACACACACACACACACACCACACACACCCACACACTATATATATATATATAAATATATATATATATATAGATATATTTAAATGTTGTGTATGTATATATGTATATATGTATTTATATATATAGATTATATTATATATGAAGTAGTGTTCATCTTTGTATGAAATGCACATTATATTCCGTAACGCGTAAGATAATTACATCAAGGACAATTACAGGGTAAAAAAGGTAAAGAGGCGCTTACGGGCGTATGACAGGGTCAGTCGCGGTTTTGTCCAGATGGTTGAGGAAAGATCTTGTTATAAGCAATGGTGCTTCGCCTCGACACTCATCATAGCTGAAACATGTGTCATATTGCCTAAAGTGGAAGAGAGTAAAATGATTTAAATCGTAGTTTTTGACTAGCGGTCAAAAAATCAAACAGAGGTAGGCATTTTAAAATAGTCTCCCGGGACCTTTTTAAATTTCTAACGAAAACCCCAATCTAAAAATGACTGACTCAGAAATATATTAAGATCAATTGATGTTAGTCTCTTCAATGTCAGAAAATTTTATTTTTGTAAGAATAATGAATAACGAATTAAGCGAGGCGGGTAGCGTGGCCACTGTGATGTTATGCAATACTGTTCGATTTTGCGAACCGTGTTATACCTCCTTATCTGTAAAGCTGATATAAATGAGTTATTGAACGATATGATTTAGCTAGGATAGCTGTTTTTATTCACCTCGCGATGAATCAAGTAAGAATTTTTAAAAAAAGGATGACGTTAGAGGTCAGATACTCCCTTGCGGAGGAGGAAGGGTAATTATCGTTTAATGAGAGACTTCTCAAGGAGCGGGGCGCTGCTAGGCCCTCAGTCACGCCCGTCGAAAGTCCAGCTCCTCTGCGTCAGCGTCGCCGGCGTCTCGAGGCTTCATCGCGACGTCCTCCATTGAAGTAGGAGTGAGGGGGTGGGGGTGATGGGAAAGGGCAGAGACAGGGGGATAAGGAGGACAAGTATTACATATATAATATATATATATATATATATATATATATATTTATATGTGTGTATATATATATGTATATATGTATGTATATATATATATTATATACATGTATGATGTACGTGTATCCATTTGTATGATATGCACATTTTATTCCGTAACCCAGCGCTAACATAATACATCAAGGACAATACAGGGTAAAAAAAAGGTAATGAGGCGCTTCCGGGCCGTATGACTGGGTCAGTCGAGGTTTGACCTCGACTGGTTGAGGATCTTGTTATCCGCAAGGAGCCTTCGCCTCGAACTCATCATAGCTTGAAGACCTGTGTCATATTGCCTAAATGTGTGAAGAGAGTAAAATGATATAAATCGTAGTTTTGATAGCGGTCAATAAAATCAAAACAGAGGTAGGCCATGTTTAAACATAGTCCTACGGGAACTTTTTAAATTTCTAACGCACATCTAAAAATGACTGACTCAGAAATATATGAAGATCAATTGATGTTAGTCTCTTCAATGTCAGAAAATTTTATTTTTGTAAGAATAATGAATAACGAATTAAGCGAGGCGGGTAGCGTGGCCACTGTGATGTTATGCAATAACAGGTCGATTTTGCGACCACCCGTGTATCTACCTCCTTATCTGTAAAGCTTGATATAAAGGAGTTATTGAACGATATGACTGTAGATAGATTGCTGCTCTTTTATTCACCTCGCGATGAAATCAAGTAAGATTTTTAAAAAGGTGACGCTTAGAGGTCAGATAATCCTTGCGAGGCGGAAGGGAATTTTAGTTTTAATGAGAGACTTCTCAAGGAGCGGGGCGCTGCTGGGCCCTCAGTCACGCCCGTCGAAAGTCCAGCTCCTCTGCGTCAGCGTCGCCGGCGTCTCGAGGCTTCATCGCGACGTCCTCCATTGAAGTAGGAGTGAGGGGGTGGGGGTGATGGGAAAGGGCAGAGACAGGGGGATAAGGAGGACAAGTATTACACTCTGCTACAGTCCTCTCTCTCTCTTTCTTTCTTTCTTTCTCTTACTCTCCCTCTATCTCTTTCTCTCTCCTGGCTTCCGCTCCCTCGCTCGTCTCTCTCGATCTCTCCTTGACGACGATGTCTCCAGCGGACTGAGACCCTCTGCCACCATCTCTCTCTCCCCTCTCCCTCAGCGATACTCCGCTCCCTCCCCCACCCCCCCCACCCCCCCCACCCCCCCCCCCCCCGCACCCCTCCCTTCCCCCCCCCCCCCCCACCCTCATCTCCCTGCCATCCCTCACACAAGGAAAGCATATAAGTAAGACCGAGATCTACCAATCCGCACTCTTCTAGCTCTCTATATACCCGAGCACTCGTCCCTCGACCTAGATCTGTATCATCCACTACACCCATACATATCGATAGCCCTCTCAACGATCACCTGATAAATAATCTAGTGTCTCTATCCAAATAACCCCGAAGACTCTAGCTATAATCTAGATAGAAGCAGTCGAAATAGCATCTATGAGATATCTATCATAGATCGAAACCCACTATCGCGTAGGCGATATCTAAGAAAAAAATCAAGAAATAGAGAGAAGAGAGAAATAAAGAAAGAGACCAGAGATAGAGAGATATAAAGAAAGCAATAGAAAACACTGAGCTAGCAAGAACCTGCCCTCCCATTCATCGCTCCAACGACATTCCCTCTCTACCCTCCCTCCCACTTCCCTTTCTGCTCCCTTTCTTCCCTTCTCTCCCTTTTTCCTGTTCTTACTCCTCGCTTCTCGCAGAGCCATAAGATGTACCGGGACCCTCCCTTACTTCCAATTCGCCCCCCCTCTCTCCTCCCTCCCTCGCCCCCCTCTCTCTCCTCCCGCCCCCTCTTTCACCTCCCTCACTCTCTCTCTCTCTCTCTCTCTCTCTCTACTTCTTCTCTCGCCTCTCCCTCTCTCTCTCTCTCCCCCCCCCTCCCCCTCCCTCCTCCGCTCTCTCTCTCCCTCTTTTTCCCGTCTTTCTTTCCCTCTTCCTTATCTCCTCCTCTTCTTCTCTCTCATCACTCTCTCTCTCTCTCTCTCTCTCTCTCTCTCTTCTTCTTCCTCTTCAATCCTCTCTTTCCCTCTCTCTTCCCATCCCTCTTCTCTCTCTCTCTCTCTCTCTCATCTTCTTTTCCCCCTCTCCGCATCTCTCTACTCTTCTCTCCTCCTCTCTCCTCTCTCTCTCTCTCTCACTCTCTCTCTCACCTCTCTCGCTCTCTCTCCTCTCTCCTCTCACTCACTCACACTTTCCTCTCTCTCTCTCTCTCTCTCTCTCTCTCTCTCTCTCTCATTCTCTCTCTCTCGTTCTCTCATTCTCTCTCCCTCCCTCCCTCCCTCCCTCCCTCTTTCTCTCTCTACCTCTCTTTATCTCTCTCTCTCTACCTCTCTTTATCTCTCTTTCTCTCTCTCTCTCCCTCCCCCTCCCCCTCTCTCTGTCTCTCTCTCCCTCCCCCTCTCTTCTATCTCTCCATCCTCATCGCCACCACCTCTCTCTCTCCTCCCCACGCCCACCTCTCTTTCTCACACTCTCTTTCCCTATCTCTCTCCTCCCTCTCTCATCTCCCTCTCTCTCCCCCCCTCTCTCCCCGCTCTTCGCTCTCTCTCTCTCTCTCTCTCTCTCTCTCTCTCTCTCTCTCTCTCTCTCTCTCTCTTTCTTACTCTCTCTTCTCTCTCTCTCTCCCCCCTCTCTTTTGTTTCTCTCCCTCCCTCCTCTCTCTCACTCTCTCTCTCTCTCTATCCGCTCTCTCTCTCTCCTCACGCTCTCTCTCTCTCTTTTCTATTCTTTCCTTCATTCTTTTTCATCTTCTATTTTCCCACTTATTTTTCACATTCTCATCTTTCTTCTCTCTCTTCTCTCTTCTCCTATCTTCTCTTCACTCACTACTCCATTCTCTTCTCTCTCTCTACTTCTCTCACTCTCTCTTTCATTTTTCTTTTTCTTATTCGTTTCTCTCATTCTCTCTCCCTCCCTCCTCTATCTCCCTCTTTTCTTCTACCTCTCTTTATCTTCTACTCTTATCTTCTTTCTCACTTTCTCTTTTTTCCCTCCCTCTCTCTCTTCCCCCCCCCACCCCCCCCCCCCCCCCCCCCCACCCACACCTCTCTCTCTATCTTTCCTCTCTCTCTCTTCCCTCTCTCTTCCCTCTTCTCCTCCTTCTCTCCTCTCTTCTTCTCTCTCTCTTCTCTCTTCTATCTCTTTCTTCTCTCTCTTCTCTCTCTTTTCTTATCCCCTTTTCTCTCCTCTCTCTTCTCACACTTCTCTCTCTCTCTCTCTCTCTATCTTTTTCTTTATCTTTCTCTTTTCCCGCCTTTCCCCCCCCCCAACATCGCTGTTAAAGATCAGACGTTATTTTCCATCCTCTTGCTCCCTTTTAATTTTTGTAAGCATACAATGGCTACGATGGGAACACGCGATTGATATATCGCGAAGACACACTACTGCATACGAATATGCCAGAGACAGACATTAATCTGCAGTGTTGCAGTACCTTCATCCTTTAACGGAAGGGCGTCTACGATCTTGAAGTAGCTAATCCGTAAACCGCCAAACCGCACTAGATCGTAGTAACTTCCAGCACTTGAACGGAAGTTTGGATGGGGGTGTGCCTGCCGTTTCCCGGGACGTATGAAGGTGTGGTTTTGATGATGTGAGACGGTGAATGATGAATCGAAATTAATAACGGGACGCGGATGGTTACGGTTTTATGGGACGAGTTGTTTATTAACTATCAAGAAAGGACGAGTTGTTATTTGACCATTAAGAAGATGATCGGTCTGATACGTTTTCCATTACGGAAATTATTATCTCTTAGTATTATGAATTGATGTGGTTGTAAAGAAGGCATCGTTTACAAGTCATACGAATTGATATTGTCATATTTGACAATTGATTTGATCTCAGTATTATAAGTACTTGATTAATTACCTGCGCTTGTGCTCTTAGTATTGTATGGATATGTGTATGTATGTTTTATTATGTTTATTTATTCTTTTTATGTATATTGTTTGTGTAAATGTCAGCGTGCGTGTTGAGCGCGTATGATTTTGTATATTGTGTGTATCAGCATGTATGTGTGTCATGCAGGTGTCCGAAGACCCCATAGTACACACCCATTATTCTAAACGAGCTTTGCGATATAACCCCAACTCCCCCGCCCCATCTGTCCCATCAGCCCACCTACCCTTCATCCTTTCCTTTCCGCTTGCCTCGCGTGTTATACTTCATAATATCTATTACTTGTCATGCTGTCTAGCAATCGCATTACCTGCTCTTGTTTCTTTTCATTTGTTACGACGGATTGGTATGGTAAAGACGGATAAAACATTTTTAAAAGAATTTACCATTGACTATTTTAGAGTCGCTGTTCTATTATTCCGGCGACCTATCATAGGAATTTGTGATCGCCGATCGTTAACGATTATGTTATCATTAGTTTATTGAGACAAATGTTGAAAAAAATATGAATGAGAATAATGACGATATGAAAATCGTAACGCCGGTTACACAGCATTTAATGTGAAATGATTCTTTCTCTTTCTTAGCTGTTTCAATATAGCATCTGCAACTGGATTAAAAAGCTTTAATGAGCCAGCAACACGGTCTTGAACTCACGGGGATCAGTCGCTGAAGTGAATGAAATATATAATTATTTTCATCATCATCGTTATTATTATTATTGTTGTTGTTATTGTTGTTGTAATTATTAATGCACATACAGGGTGCGAGTACATTAAGCACAAGATACCAAGTATACAACGGTGATACATTTATAAAAAGCATTTCGAAAACATCGCAACTAGGAAAAACATCGACAACTGGGAAAAGACGACATACAGGGAAAGTTTACCAATAAGAAAAAGGATTATATACGTTAAACGTAAATAAGTTTGAAGCATATAAAGATTTACAAAAATGGTATGAATAGAATAATGCCAGGTACTATATATATATATATATATATATATATATATATATATATATATATATATATATTTATATATATATTATTATTATATTATTATATATATACATATATATATTTATATATATATATTTATATATATATATGTGTGTGTGAGTGCGTGTGCGTGTAAAAAAAACGGGATTTTTTCCCCTTTCCCTTTTTTTTTGTGTTGCCTGTCACTACTTTGTACACTCTTCCCGAAAGATTTCCTTGTTCCAGCTACTTCTTTCTATGAGATGGGTGTCCATGTGCCTGTGGTTGTGCATGTTCATTCCATGCATAGCATGTAGTGGCGGACACTTCTCGTATGAAGAACGTCTTTGATATTATATAATCCATTGATACGGTATCGCGTAAAAGATGCAAGCTGGTCTCTGAGATCCGACGAAGTTGCAGTCCATCGTTTCGAGCCGATGTATCTTATCGCGTTCGGGCGTGCCGACGCGTCGGTGCCTGCTTTTCCGGAAGGGGTGTTTTACGTCGTGTACCCTGCGTCGTCACCTGCGCGCTCCTCCCAGCTGCGAATGACAAATCGACGTTATTTGACAAGTGAAAAAGACATTGTTATATATCTCCGTGGTTCATAATATACAACATCCATTTTCTTTATAAAACATTACTACGATAAGCAAACAATATAACATATTATGCAGGTGTTTTTGATTGCTTACCTAGAACAGTATAATGCAAGGGGAGCAGGGAAAGTACAAAGATTGAAGAGATGGCGACAGGAAGAAAGAGTTATGTGCTAAGGAGTGCCCGGTGTGGCTCATCAAGGCTTCTCTTATCAGTTGTGTTATTCGATACAGTCATCAGATACACCCTGGCGGTATCAGATATAGATAAGGGAATCAGTCACGGTTAGAAATGCACAGGATGTATAGTGGCACTCCCAGAAGCACACTAATATATATATATATATATATATATATATATATATATATATATTTTTTTTTTTTTTTTTTTTTTTTTTTTTTTTTTTATATAGATAGATAAATATAATATATGATATATATATACATATACATATATATATATATATATATACACATACATGTACATATATATGTACATATATTTTTTTTCTTGTGTGTGTGTGTGTGTGCGTGCACACACACACACACACAGATACAGATATAGATATGTATACATACAAGAAACCGTTAGCGGTGTTATTCCCTTTGCGATATGAGGAGGAGGAGGAAGAGGGAGCGAAGAAACCAAGGTTTTTGTCTTCTGTTATTGTGTCTGTCTTTTTTGTGATTTGATAGTGTGATTGCTAAGGATTGTTTTATTTGTTTTGGATTTTTAAATCTGACTTTACTTTATGGGTTCACGCATGTGCTGTGCCAGGGAAGTAAAAACCGATTGAGATAAGCGAGTAAGTGCATCAAAGCGTTCAGAATGACTGGAGTGTAGTTACGCTGTGTGAAACCCTCCCACCGTGGTAATGATAGACTCTTAAGTGTTAGCGCGACCATACAGTACTATGCCTTGAAAAAGAACAAAGTGTGGTAGAGAGAAAATCAAAGGCAACGGAGATAAAGGACTATCCTCCCCGAGAATCGCTTCGCAAACGTGGCGATGATTCCTCCTCGCCCGTCGCGCCCCACGGATCTCTCGAAGGTGTCGCGGTAGAGGGGAGCGAGTGGGCGAGCGCGCGGCGGTGGCGGCGACGGCGGCGGCGGCGGCGGCGGCGGCGGCGGCAGGGGCAGGGGCGAGGTGTTGTAGAGACGTGAGACTCGTTTTGCGAGCGGGTGCTTGCGTACATCTCGTGTCACGATGATGACCCAGAAGATGTGGAACCGCCTCCACTCTTTATACAACAAGATGGTGAGTGGAGTGGGCGGCATGAGCGATCACGCCCACGAGGCGGAGCGGGGCAGCAGGCGTTCCCTTGAGGCCACCTCCGTCAGATTGAAAGGCAGGTAATGACGCTGCGGAGATAAGGCGGTTCTTTGGCTCTTTTCGCTTGCTCTTTCTGGCCCCTTTTGATACGGGGGAAAAAGGAAAAGTATTCATGAACGTAGACAAGTGCTTTCTGCATTTCTATTAAGTAAACCTGGTGTCTTTATATATTGATTTTTTTAGAACGGAAAATTAAGCCTTTTTTCTTTTCCCCTTTCCTCTCAAGTTATAACTTCCTTAGTTGTTACTCCTATCCTTATAGATATACGATGAAAGATTAAAATGTAAGATACACATAATTTCGATTACTCTAGCAAAGAGAACTCGGTGTTATTATTTTGGACGCACATTGGAAATTTTACTAATATATCAGTGACCTCTCTCTCTCTCTCTCTCTCTCTCTTCTCTCTCTTCTCTCTCTTCTCTCTCTTCTTTCTCCCCCCCCCTTCTCCTCTCTTCCTTTCTCCCCTCCTCTCCCTCCCACCCTCTCTCCCTCCCCTCCCTCTCCCTCCCTCTCTCCCTCCTTTCTCCTCTCTCCCCTCACTCCCCCCCCCCCTCTCGCCTTTCTCTCTTCTCTCTCTCTCTCTCTCCTCTCTCTCCCTCCCTCTCCCTCTCTCCTTTCTCTCCCTCCCTCTCCCTCTCTCCTTTCTCTCTCTCTCTCTCTCCTTTCTCTCTCTCTCTCTCCTCTCTCTCTCTCTCTCTCTCTCTCTCTCTCTCTCTCTCTCTCTCTCTCTCTATCTCTTCTCTCTCTCTCTCTCTCTCTCTCTATCTCTCTCCTTTTCTCTTACTCTCTCGTCTCTCTCTCTCTCCTCTCTCTCATCTATCTCTCTCTCTCTCTCTCTCTATAGTCGCGCCCTCTCTCTCTCTTTTCCTCCTCCTTCTCTCCTCTCTCTCTCTCTTCTCTCCCTCTCCTACTCGCAAATATCTCTCTCGCGTCAGGTCTCTCTCAATTCTCTCTCTCTCTCCGTTCTCTCTCCTCTCTATCTCTCCTTTCGCTCTCCTTCTTCTCTCTCATCCTCTCTCTAGCCTTCTCTAGTCTCTCCTTTCTCTCTCTCATACCTCTCTATCTCCTCCTTTCTCATCTCTCTCTTTCTCTCTTCTCCTCTCTCTCTCTCTCTCCTTTCTCTCTATATCTACCTAATCTCTCTCGAAACTTCCACCTTTCCTCTCTCTCTCTCTCTCTCTCTCTCTCCTCCTCCGTTTCCTCCCTCTTTATTCTCTCTCTCTCTCTCTCTCTCTCTCTCTCTCTCTCTCTCTCTCTCTCTCTCTCTCTCCTTTCTCTCTCTCTCTCTCTCTCCTTTCTCTCTCTCTCTCTCTCCTTTCTCTCTCTCTCTCTCCTTTCTCTCCCTCTCTCTCTCTCATTTCTCTCATTTCTCTAATTTCTCTCTATCCCCCTCCCCCTACCTCTCCCTTCTTCCCTCCCTCCACCCCCCCTCTCTCCCTTTATCTCCCTACCTCTCCCCCCTTCTCTCTCTCTCTCATTTCTCTCTATCCCCCTCCCCTTCCCCCTCCTTCCCTCCTTCCATCCCTCCCCCATCTCTCCCTCCATCCCTCCCCCATCTCTCCCTCTCCCTATCCCCCTCCCTCTCCCACTTTATCTCCCTACCTGCCCCCCCCCCCCCTTCTCTCTCTCTCTCTTTCTCTCTCTCTCTCTCCTCCAATCTCTCTCTCTCTCTCTCTCTCTCTCACACTCTTTAATTAAAGAGAAAACTAGAAATTGGGGTGAGGATAATTTAGGTTCCCTCATCCTCTTGTCTCAGTATTCTTGTATACTTCTCCCTCTCTATCCCTCTCTCTCTCCCTCACTCTCCCTTGCTCTCCCTTGCTCTCTCTCACTCTCCCATCTCCCCTCTCTCTTTTTCTCTCCCCCTCTCTTTCTATCTCCCTCCCCAATCTCTCCCTCTCTCTCACTCTATCTCTCCTGCACCCCATCTCCCCCCCTCCCTATCTTTCCTCCTTTGTCTCTCTCTCTCTCTCTCTCTCTCTCTCTCTCTTCTCTCTCTTCTCTCTCTTCTCTCTCTCTTCCTTCTTTTCTCCCTCTTCTCTCTCCTCTCCTCTCCTCTCTCTCCTCTCCTCTCTCTCCTCTCTCCCTCCTTTCTCCTCTCTCCCTCCTTTCTCCTCTCTCCCTCCCCTCTCTCTCTCTCTCTCCCTCTCTCTCTCTCTCTCTCTCTCTCTCTCTCTCGTTTCTCTCTATCCCCCTCCCCCTACCTCTCCCTCCTTCTCTCTCTCTCACTTTCTCTCTCTCTCTTTCTCTCTTTCTCTCTTTATTTAAAGAGAAACTAAAATTGGGGTGAGAATAATTTATGTTACCTCATCCTTTTGTCTTAGTATTCTTGTATACTTCTCCCTCTCTATCCCTCTCTCTCCCTCACTCTCCCTTGCTTTCCCTCACTCTCCCTTGCTCTCCCTTGCTCTCCCTTGCTCTCCCTTGCTCTCTCTCACTCTATCTCTCCTGCACCCCATCTCTCCCCCTCCCTATCTTTCCCCCTTTGTCTCTTTCTCTCTCTATCTCTCTATCTCTATCCATCCTATTTCCTTTCCTTCTCTCTTTCTCTCCTCCTTTCCCTTTTGCTCTCTCCCTCTCCCCCTCCCACTCCCACTCCACTTCCTGCTCTCTCTTTCCTGTCTACTCACTCTGTTTCCTCTCCTTTCCCTCTCTTCCCTCACTCCCTTTCCCTTTCCCTCTCCCTTTTCCCCTCCCCTCGACCGCCCTTTACGCCCTCTTCTCCTTTCCCCCTTTTCCCCCAGTCCTTCCCTACCCCCACACCCTCCCCTACCCTCTTCTCCATCATTCTTCTCTCCTTAGAAGCAAAAGTATGTCCAATACTGACCTTCACCCTTTTCCATCTTTCTCTTTGTTGTGGCAGATGGTTCCACCCGAATATCTCGGGCTGAGGCCGAGGTCCTTCTAAAGGAGCGTGGGGATCGAGGGCTCCTTCTGGCAGCGGCCGTCCAAGCCAATCCTGGAGACTTCAAACGCTCTGTTAGGGTGAGTCCCAAGTTAAGGCTGGTGTAATGTTTTTTTACATTCTTTTTTTGACATGGAAATACTTATTTTTGTATATATGCTTATTTTGATT
>NW_028234412.1:19594120-19608868 GCF_977035675.1 Penaeus japonicus
TCTCTCTCTCTCTCTTCTCTCTCCACTCATCTCTCTCTCTCTCTCTCTCTCTCCTCTCTTCTCCTCTTCTCTCTCTCTCTCTCTCTTCTCTCTATCTCTCCTTTCTCTCTCTATCTCTCTCTCTCTCTCTCTCTCTCTCTCTCTCTCTCTCTCTCTCTCCTTTCTCTCTCTCTCTCTCTCTCTCCTTTCTCTCTCTCTCTCTCTCTCCTTTCTCTCTCTCTCTCTCCTTTCTCTCTTTCTCTATCTCTATCTCTCCTTTCTCTCTCTCTCTCTCTCTCTCTCTCCTTTCTCTCTCTCTCTATCTCTCCTTTCTCTCTCTCTATCTCTCCTTTCTCTTTCTCTCTCTTTATCTCTCCTTTCTCTCTCTCTCTCTATCTCTCCTTTCTCTCTCTCTCTATCTCTCTCTCTCTCTCTCTCTCCTTTCTCCCCCTCCTCCCTCCTCTCCCTTTCTTCTCTCTCTACCTATCCTTTCTCTCTATCCCTCTCTCCTTCCCCTCTCTCCCTCTCTCCTTTCCCTCCCATACTTCCCCCTCCTCTCCCTCCCTCATTTCTCTTCCATCCCTCCCCCATCTCTCCCTCTCCCTATCTCCCCTCCCTCTCCCTCTCTCTCACTTTATCTCCCCTGCACCCCCCCCCCCCTTCTCTCTCTCTCTCTCTCTCTCTCTCTCTCTCTCTCTCTCTCTCTCTCTCTCTCTCTCTCTCTCTCTTTATTTAAAGAGAAACTAAAATTGGGGTGAGGATAATTTATGTTACCTCATCCTTTTGTCTCAGTATTCTTGTATACTTCTCCCTCTCTATCCCTCTCTCTCTCCCTCACTCTCCCTTGCTCTCCCTTGCTCTCTCTCACTCTCCCATCTCCCCTCTCTCTTTTTCTCTCCCCCTCTCTTTCTATCTCCCTCCCCAATCTCTCCCTCTCTCTCACTCTATCTCTCCTGCACCCCATCTCCCCCCCTCCCTATCTTTCCTCCTTTGTCTCTCTCTCTCTCTCTCTCTCTCTCTCTCTCTTCTCTCTCTTCTCTCTCTTCTCTCTCTCTTCCTTCTCTTCTCCCTCTTCTCCCTCTTCTCTCTCCTCTCCTCTCCTCTCTCTCCTCTCCTCTCTCTCCTCTCTCCCTCCTTTCTCCTCTCTCCCTCCTTTCTCCTCTCTCCCTCCCCTCTCTCTCTCTCTCTCTCTCTCTCTCTCTCTCTCTCTCTCTCTCTCTCTCCCTCTCTCTCTCTCTCCCTCTCTCTCCCTCCCTCTCCCTCTCCCTCTCTCTTCTCTCTCTCTCACTTTCTCTCTCTCTCTTTCTCTCTTTCTCTCTTTATTTAAAGAGAAACTAAAATTGGGGTGAGAATAATTTATGTTACCTCATCCTTTTGTCTTAGTATTCTTGTATACTTCTCCCTCTCTATCCCTCTCTCTCCCTCACTCTCCCTTGCTCTCCCTTGCTCTCTCTCACTCTATCTCTCCTGCACCCCATCTCTCCCCCTCCCTATCTTTCCCCCTTTGTCTCTTTCTCTCTCTATCTCTCTATCTCTATCCATCCTATTTCCTTTCCTTCTCTCTTTCTCTCCTCCTTTCCCTTTTGCTCTCTCCCTCTCCCCCTCCCACTCCCACTCCACTTCCTGCTCTCTCTTTCTGTCTATCTCACTCTGTTTCCTTCTCCTTCCCTCTCTTTCCCTCTCCCTTTCTCCTTTCCCTCTCCCCCTTTTCCCCTCTCCCCCTTTTCCCCTCTTCTCCTTTCCCCCTTTTCCCCCAGTCCTTCCCCACACCCTCCCCTACCCTCTTCTCCATCTTTCTTCTCTCCATAGAAGCAAAAGTATGTCCAATACTGACCTCTCACCACTTTTCCATTCTTTCTCTTTGTGTGGCAGATGGTTCCACCCGAATATCTCGGGGCTGGAGGCCGAGGTCCTTCTAAAGGAGCGTGGGATCGAGGGCTCCTTCCTGGCACGGCCGTCCAAGTCCAATCCTGGAGACTTCACACTCTCTGTAAGGTGAGTCAAGTTAAGGCTGTGTAATGTTTTTTTACATTCTTTTTTGACATGGAAATACTTATTTTTGTATATATGCTTATTTGTTTAACTGCCATTGTTTTACTTATTTTCATGGATCCATTATATAGCTGACATGTTTTTCTATATTTGATTTATTTTTTACTATTTGTTCAGTAATATATATATATATATATATATATATATATATATATATATATATATATAAATATATAAATATATAATATATATAGATATATATATAAATATATATATATATATAATATATATATATATATATATATATATATTATAAATATATAAATAAATATATATATATATATAGATATATATATAAATATAAATACATATAATATAAAATATATATATATAAAAATATATATATATATATATATATATATATATATATATATATATATATATATATATATAAATTTATATATATATATATATATATATATATAAATTTATATATATATATATATATATATATATATATATATATATATATATATATATATATATATATTTTATGATTTGGTTAGAACTTTGGATTTTTATCTTTATTAAGAAATTTTTGTATGATATCATTATGCTAAATGTGCAAAAATGCTTTGCATTTTTATTATTATTATTATTGTTTTTATTATTATTATTATTATTACTTGTTACCCGTTATTTGTTACTTGTTACTTGTTAGTTGTGGATTTTGCTATAGCAAAGGACTTCATTGAGATAAAGAAATATGCAAGAAAGTATTTTAAGAATAATGATTTTAAAGATTTTTTGATAGCATGTAACCCACCCATTTCCATTTGCAGGCGGAATGGGGAAGTGACACACATAAAGATTCAGAATATGGGTGACTTCTATGATCTGTATGGAGGTGAGAAGTTTGCCACCCTTGCTGAGCTTGTACAGTATTATATGGAGAATCAAGGCCAGCTGAGAGAGAAGAATGGAGAAATCATTGAACTCAAATATCCCCTGAACTGCGCAGATCCAACAACTGAGCGGTTGGTGACTCCTTGGATATCTGTGTGCATGCCTCTCTCTTTGTGTGTGTGTGTGTGTGTGTGAGTATGAGTATGAGTATATGTGTGTTTGTATATTTGTAAAATGTTATGTAATTAATACTGTTTTATTCACTAAGATTATGCATATTCCCTTTTGATATTTATTTACAAAAATGAAATAGTGCTTTATACTTTAAAGAGGAAATTTCTTTTATTCTCAATGCATATAACCATTTTGTTTCCAACAGTTGGTTCCATGGCCATTTGTCAGGTCGTGAGGCTGAGAAGCTCATACTGGAGAAGGGAAAAAATGGAAGCTTTCTTGTCAGAGAATCACAGAGCAAACCAGGAGATTACGTTCTCTGTCATTCGGCAAGAATAAGTGCACTCAAGTTATAGATATATGTGTGTTTTTACCTTTTTTTCCCTTTTCCTACTTATTTTCCTTCATCTTTTTTTTTTTTTTTTTCCTCTGTCAAAAGTAGGTATACAGAAGAATGGAAGTTAATTTTTTAATGTTTTTGTTAAGATTGCATTCCCTTCTTTTATTGGTAATATTAATTACACATGGAAACATGAATGTGGTGACACCGGATTTGAGCCTTTCATTTTCATGTAGGGGGGGTGGTTCCTTTTTTGTTCACAGGGGGAGGATTTTTATTTTTTTTTTATTCTGTTAATAATTTGGCCTTTTTCCTTTTAAATGTTTTTAGGTTGAATTAGAGTAGATAGAAGTGATTGTTTAGTTTATTTCTGTGTCCTTTTGTTATTTAATTTCCTTTTGTTAGGGGGGGTTTTTTCCAGCATTGTCCGTGCATATTACTGTTTAGTAAAAAGTCATATCAATTTTCACCTAATGTCGGCACTGTTACCATAACAAGATAAATATTTTCAGAAGAAAAACCTGTATATAGTTCAGTAACCATTCATCCTTTAACCCATTCATGATGGGGGCATTCCAGCCTTGCATGTCACAATGCCAGGGCTCTCGAACGCATAGGCCTAAATCAGTTAAATAAACGACACCGTATCGCGTCCCCAGCGAATGGGCCTAGAATGCGCGGTACAGTAGTGTACCACCCGTCACGAGAGGGTTAACATTCAAAGTCCCATTCAAATATTGTTTGCATCATGTTCTGGTCTTTAAAAGGTAAGAACCTTTTACAAAATGGCCTTTGAGAGGAAAGATCTGGATTTCTTAACCCATTGGGTATAGGACATCCATTTTAAAGATTGGACCACAAGACAGGCACAAAAACTACCTTTGTTTTTTTATATTCTTTTATTTTTGTGAAAAAAAAGAAAAATGCTATCATCTCAACCCAAAAAAAATATGAAGAGATGTAGAAGAGGAAGGTGACCTGTGCTCATTGCTGTAAGTATATCAGCACAACACATTGTGCCATGCTGGCACAGGGTCTTGTTCACCTTCCTCTTCTCATTCTGCCTACACATTGCTGGTCCTTTAGAGCTGGAGGTTGGCATCTTGCTGTGTGTCATCACTTTCTGAATTAGTACAAGGTAAAGATAGTGGATGTGTGCCATTCAAGACTTTAATTCCTTCTGGTACCTGGAGAGAGTACTGTCAACTATGTTTGGGATTTTAAACTAAAGTTATATAGTATTTGTAACAATAATATCCGTCATCTATAATTAAATGTAATATTACTCTTAGTATGATTGTAAAAATCAATGATAAACACCTGTTATGATTTACCCATTAGCATGTTCATGTTGCCTGGGCACTTGGTATGATTTTTTACCATCGGCACATTCACATCACTCATATCCAATGGGTTAATTATTAGATCTTTTATACTATTTACTTTATACATTGTTTTCATCTATGAATTCAAAATTTCCAAAATTAGTGGTTCTTATAAAGATGTCTCTTTTTTTCTTAGCAGGACAACAAATATGATGTTGGAGGAGGAAGAAAGTTTGACACTCTGAGTGAATTGGTTGAACACTACCGGAGAAATCCAATGGTAGAACAATCTGGTACTGTTGTTCCCTTGAAGATGCCCTTCAATGCCACAAGAATCAATGCACGTGGCATTGACAGCAGAGTTCGAGAATTATCGGTGAGTCTATGCTACAACTTGTTTGTAATAAATTCTTGATGAACTGAGATAATAAATGAGATTTCTGGATACATAAAATCAAACATGTTCGTACATGTTTTATATACTTGTTGACTCCCTCTTACTAACAAATTTCCCCCCCCCCCCTTGTGTTACTCATTTGGTGATGGGTCACTTAGCGTCGACGCCAAACAAGTTTTGACCCATCATTGCAGAAGGAGCATCAGGGACCCACAATGGGAAAGGCTGGCTTCTGGGAAGAGTTTGAGTCTCTACAACAACAAGAGTGCAAGCAGCTCTACTCACGTAAAGAAGGCCAAAAGCCTGAGAATCGTAACAAGAACCGCTACAAGAACATTTTGCCTTTCGACCACACACGAGTCATACTGAGAGATACAGATCCTGGGATTCCAGGGTCTGATTATATAAATGCCAATCTTATCACTGTGAGTATGGTGATATATCCTTTACTTTCATTATTGTTAATGTTACAATAATCACATTATGGTTATTACCCATGTCATTACTATCATGATGATTAGAATAAGCAAAGTGATAATAATAATGACAAAAACTTCTACAATTAATTACCAAACCGTCTTGATTCATTATGATGTAATAAAAATGTAGGGAAAAATATATATAGAAGTTAAGAAGTAGAGTCTTTACTCCATCAGTATCATTGATCATGTCCCAAATCACTAGGTAGTTTCTTTCAGGTAATCATTTGTTTTTAATACCTTTTAATTTATGGGGAGGGGGCAATGTAAGCTAAAAGATAATAGATAGATAGATAAAGTGCCATGGAGAGCCCTTAGATCATCCATTTGGGTGTAGGATTGTGGCCTAACCTTCTGTTCAGGGATTATAAAAATTCAAACCAAGATATTTGATTTTGAAAGGTTCTGGCATTAACAGCTTCTGTTTTCGAATTGGATCATTAATTTTCTGGCTCAGACTGACAGAATTACTCTTAAAACTTTTCCTGCTACATCTCAGCTTCTTTCACTAGATATCTATCATCACCCATAAGCAAATTTGATTAAAAAAAAAAGTCAATCAGATAAGAGAACAGACATAGTACTAACATTGGTCAATCAATTAGTGTGAAGTCATCAAGGCTTCAAAAGTGCGAGAAGGTTAGAGAGAAAACATGAAATTGATTTCAACAAAAACAAATGAAATTAAAAGTTCAGGCTTTGAAATTGCTGAGATACTGAACTGAAAGCTATAAAAATTTGTTAATATTCATCTGATGGACAGTTTTTGCAATTGGTTTGTACCAAGGATTTTTTCTTTCTTTTCATCATTTCTCTCTTTTGCCTATTATTGAGGGGTGTTCAGCCACCTTTGTTGTTATATCAAAAACCTTCATGGTAAAAGAAGCACAATTCATTAATCCAGCACTCTACTAGTTATCACTAAATCATCTCAAGCCATTATTTTTTGATAGGCCTATATGATACCAAAGAATAGGGTTGGACAAAAATGATTTTTCTTTTTTACAATTTTTAAGCTGGAAATTCACACATTGCATCAATTACCTTGAAATGATTCAGGCAGGATGACAAAAAGTTAATGGTAGTATAGCAGTACTTGGCTGACTTCATAATATGTACAGAAGTTTCTAAAAAACAAATACTAAAAGTACAAAAGAAATCTTCCCATTGCAACACAAATATGATGAATACTCGCATTGTGCTACGATAACAGAGGAGACCACAGTTCTCTCATATTCTGCCTATATTGAAGTTATTCTTGTACAAACATATTTCTCCTAATGCATGTCTTGTTTCTGAAAATATAATCTTGGCTTTTACTTTTGATACTAATGGCCTAACACACATTAACAATATTCTGTCTTGTCTAAAATTCTTATGTTTCTATCTTTGATAATAATTTCAATATTTTCAGAGTGAAGAAGATTTGGGCAGTGAAGCCAAGACTTACATAGCTACACAGGGATGCTTGCCTTCCACATGTGCAGATTTCTGGTGGATGATCTGGCAGGAAAATACAAGAGTTATTGTCATGACCACAAAAGAGGTAGAAAGAGGAAAGGTAAGGATTTTTCTTTTTTGCTCTCTGTTTCATACTCAGAATGGGATATATATTTCCTTAATGCTACTGAGAGATTTCTCTCAGTGCAATGCCATGTTGAACCTCTCATAGTGCTTTTAACCCACTAGATTCTACTGAATTATGAAAGGAGTTTTTTTTTTTACAAGTTAAGAATTATGGTTATAGAAACGTAACTTCAATGTGTATATACAAACATAGCTATGTAGAATGTGTATATACGGGGAGAGGCCGTGACGTAATAGGACGATATCCATCATGAGGGAAATATTCCAATTCCATGATAATATGTGACCTAGTGTGAATGGGGTAAGAACACATTTTCTAAGGTAATAGATAAACTAACTTGGTAATATTAGTTGTATAGGTAAACCCATTATTGCTGTGACATTTATGAATCTGCACCCTTTTACACTACCAGACATTTGCCCTCAGCTGAGCTGTCAATGTAACCCATTCACACCGGTTGACGTTATATCACATGATAGGAAAATATCTCTGGTTCCGGGTGATGTCCTGAAAAATCAAGTATTTTCTTGCTGAGTTCCGTGTGGAACAGTTGAGATGTGCTGGAACGTCAGCAATAGAACACTAGATTATTCTTAAATTTAATTATTTTTCATAATTTCTCTGTTACTTTAGTTTAGGTGTTTCAATGTCATATAATGTGATTTAAAAGTAAAAGAAAACTATTAAATTTCTGCTTCTGATTGGTTGAATAAACAGATCTGAGTCAAAATCCTATTATAAAGTCAAATGTAATTGACAAGAATTAAGATGAAAAGAAAATTACTAATGTAATTCTATTTCTAATTTGTTGATTACCCATGATGCCATGTCATGTCACATCATGAGGTACATATACATACTTGTATGTACATTTATGATTGTTCATATTGTTTTTCTTTTCTTTAAAAGAAAAAAATATAAATCTTTTTTGATTCCCTACTAAAATAATGGTTCCACTTTCCATTGGTAGATTGTAGGTAACAAAGTTGAAATGGAGATTCACATTTATAGCAATCATATGTAGGCCTATTGTTATTTATCTCAATAGAAGATAAAATGGGCAGTGGAGTAAGTAAATCAAGTTTGGGAAGAAGAATAGGAATGAAAATGGTGAAAGATGAAGGACAAGGATAAAGGAAAATTGATATTATGAAAAGAAAAGGAGCTAGGTTTTGACCTAGCATGCAGGGTAAAAATTTAGATATAATGGAATTGGATGTAAATGATGGATAAGTAGAGAGGAAAGCCCAGTACCACTCGCCAGTTTGGTAAGTTGTCTTTGTTTTTCCCTAATTATCATTTTAGAATGAGTACGTGATGATATATTTTCCATTCCTATATCAGTAAATTTCTAGAATAGTCCTTGTCATAAAATCAATTTCACTTAATATTGGTGGATTAATTGTGAGGTCTGGTATGCATATATAGTGGTTTTATTCAGCTGAACCTAACAATAACAATATTAGACTCAATAGGTGGGAGGGCATGAAGTATCCCAGGGAAATTGCTATTTAAAATTGGTGAATAATCTATTGAAAATTGGTGGATTATCTATGTTTACTAACAAATTACATAGAACATGATATTTTTCTGTGTTCTCTGTGCTCAGTGATTTTAGGTGGGACTTTAAAATGGATGTTTTTGGTGTATTTTTTTTTGTCTGCAAAATCCCAACCCAACAACCAACTTAACTTTACCTAGTTTTGAGGTTAGCAGGCTTTTCCTGCTCCTGGACCACCCCTTTTTCAGAACACTTCATGCTAATTACCTTGATTTTTTTTGTTTTTCAATTTATCTCAAATTATAAGATCAATTGTGATTTGCTATTAATTGAATTGAGCATTTTCGAACACTCACATCGTACTTGTTTATAAGTTTTGTTGAGTAATATTCTATATTTTGTTAGTAGACATCATAAGAAATCCATTGATACCATTCTGGAAATTTACTCTTATATCATTTTTTGGTTGAGATAGTGGTCAGGAACATAACCCCCAAAAAATCTTGTATGTATGATGAGGTTTAAATGGCATTATTGTGGTGACCTAGTCCTTCCTGTTGCCCTAGCCTAGGAGTGTGCAAAATGCAGGGCCAGTCCTACATGGCCCGTCTCTTTGCAAAATGTGATTTTAGAGATGTTGGTCAAGGGAGACTTAACCCGTTAACGACGGGTGACAATATCACGTTCTAGTGTTTTTTCAGTCAGACACTGGGGACAAGATATTTAGTCAAGGCTGGTGCACCAGGTGATCAGGCGTACAGCACTTGGCCACAGCTAGTGCAGCCGAGAATCCCGAGGCATAAGCCTCATGCTTACTAATATCCCAGCATTTTGACCATTTAGAGCCAAAATAGCCCCATCGTTAATGGGTTAACATTATTATTGTTTAAATTCTATCTTCTCTTTTGAGATTTTCAAATAACAAGGTTACTTGTATTAACCCTTTCCTGACGGGGCACTCGCTACGCGAAGACCCCTATGCCGGGCGATTCCAATATTGCATTGTAATCGTCACACTGGCATGACGCCCCGGCATTGGGAGTTTGGCTGTGTCACACGAGTGTGACGCACCATCGTCATTGGGTTAAACTTGACAACACATTCAGGATAGTCTTGACATGCCTTTCTGTGACTGTCAGACACAGATTTGTGGTGAATTGGTGTGAAGGACACTTTTTTTTTTTCTTTCCTTTTTTCATCTTTATTTATATTCACAACTGTCATTACAGTGTATATTTATAATCAATACACAGTTCACTTAATTATGTTCATCAGATATGATTTAAGACTGCTTGCAAGGGGATGATATAAATTAAAATGTATAGGAAGTATAGGAAACAGTGGATTTATAATCAGTTTCATGTAGACAGGTTTGAGGTGACAGTGCAATGCCAAAATTGCCCATGCACATGTGAGATTACAGGACCTATTCACAAAGGTTGATATATGCACAATTATGAATGCCTTTTTTGTCTAAGAAATCATGTGATTGATGACACAGCTTATCATATTTCCCTCTTTTCTCCAGAACAAATGCGGACGTTATTGGCCTGAGGAAGGTGCAAGCAAAGAGTATGGTCGTATCACCGTCAGGAACATGTCCGAGAGCTCCAACAATGACTATATCCTGCGAGAGTTCTTGGTGTCAAAAGACAGTCAGCCTGAGAGAAAAATTTTCCATTATCATTTTACAGTAAGATTTCCAAATTATCCTCCTACATGTAGCATAGAAATAAATTAACAGAATTGTGTAGGGCCAGTGATTTTTCTTTTAAAAATGTGTTGATTTTTATTTCTTTCTTTAAGAAAAAGATTAGAATTTGATAATATTTTGAAAGAAAAATAATCTTTTAAAGTTTGGGTCTAGTTTTGCCCCTCATTGTCCTCATGACTCTATAAAGTTAAAGAAGAAAACAGAAATGTTATGCATCATTTTTACAAGATCATATACCCAGCAGTTCACTGCACAAAATACTATCCTTTATGATATTTACTGCACAAAATACTATCATTTATGACACTGCAAATGCAGTAATCATCTAAAATTAAAGGGGAAAATATAATGGATATTATTTGTTTTAATATTGGCAGGGTATGATGTATTGGCAATATACTATTGTGATACGACCAAAATGGATGTTATTAAAAATAATTTTATTGATATATTAATAGATAAAAGTTATGATATCAGTATATTGTCAGTTGAAATTCTTATAAACTCATTGTTACATTGGTTTTCCCTCTTGCAAGGCATGGCCAGATCATGGTGTTCCGTCCGATCCAGGATGTGTTCTGAACTTTCTGCATGATGTCAACAAACGGCAGGAAGAAATCACATCGGCTGGGCCAATTGTTGTCCATTGTTCAGCGGGCATAGGGCGTACTGGGACATTCATCGTTGTGGATATGATCCTAGATCAGATCAAAAGACAAGGTAGATAGATTACAGACATTTTATTGTGTAAACTTAAAGAACAAGTAGCTTTTGTTTGTTGTGAGAAGTAAATTGCCAAGTTAATTTTTCTGATTTGAAGTAAGGGAGATTTTGTTGTAAGTAGAGATAGAAGGTTACCCAAAGCCTTATCACATCATTGATCATTTTTACTAATGATAATTGTACTTTTTAACCCATTAATGGCAGGTTACAAGATATCACATCAAGTTGTGGCAGTACTTTTGTCATGGCTTTTTGTATGACCAACATGCCAGGTGATTGGGCATGTAGTGGTCGGCCATGGTCAGAGTGGGCAAATAGTCTGAGGCGTTAGACTTACACACTTGAAATACCCTGGCATTCAGACCGATTGGATCCAAAACTGCCCTGTCGACTTCGGGTTACGATGATTATGACTTGTGCATATATGTAATATTTGGTCAGAGCTAAAAAAGTGCTTATAAATTTCTATAAAAATTATTTTCAGTATGATTAAAGTTTTATTTGGAAATATTTTGTCTTGGAAACATACCTGAAATAAGCATAATATTTGTGTTAAATATGTTGGTGTATCATTTTGTTAACCCTTAACGACGGGTGGCAAGATATCACGTCTATTGTTTTTTGGGTCACACGCCGAGGACGAGTTATTTTGTCAAGGCCGGTGCGCTGGGGACAAGTTATTTTGTCAAGGCCGGCACACCGGGGACGAGTTATTTTGTCAAGGCCGGCGTGCCGGGGACGAGTTATTTTGTCAAGTCCATCATGTCGGGGACGAGTTATTTTGTCAAGGCCGGCATGGCGGGGACGAGTTATTTTGTCAAGGCTGGTGTGCTGGGTGAGTTGGGCACACATCGCTCGCTCACGGCCAGTGCGGCCGAGAATCCCGACGCATTAGGCTTATGAGTTCGAGCATCCTGACATTTTGACCATTTAAAGCCAAAATAGCCCATCGGGAACGGGTTAAATATGTTAATTTATATGATGATATATTTTTCCTCATATATGTAGTTTGGAAAGCAATATTTACTTCTTTTTTCGCTCTCTGATTTTACATTAGGCCTTGACTGTGAGATAGACATCCAACGAACCATCCAGATGGTGAGATCTCAACGCTCAGGAATGGTGCAGACAGAGGCCCAATACAAGTTTGTGTATTTGGCTGTCCAGCATCACATAGAAACAGTTCAGCAACGCATTTCAGCAGAGCAGAAAAGCTTGCAACTAGGCAGAGAGTACACTAACATCAAGTACAGCAGTGAGGCTGCAGGTGGCATCGAGATGGGCAAATCCCTTTCACGGTCAACCATCTCGCTGCCTACCACACCATCAACAACACCAAGAGACCCCAAACGACCCACGTCCACAGCCACACTGCCCAAGACACAGTCGGAAAACCACCTCCCAAGGTACTACAAATGCATTGGTTTTAATAAGAGTTTTAATAATTAATTTGATAGTTTGATAAGTAACTAGAGAGGTTTTGAATGAGAGGATATTTTAGATATCATAGAGGGCTAGTCCTAGTGACTAGTTTGGGTGGTTATTACTACATTTATCAATTAGTCAGCACCATCAAAATTCTTAACAGGGGAGTACTCAGACCTAAAAGTATATTCTCTCTCCCTCCTTTCTCCTCTCCTCTCTCTCCTCCCCTCTCCTCTCCTACTCTTCCTTTTTTATAGCACAAAGAATAAAATCTTCATGATTACGTTAATCAGTTGTCAGTTTTGTATCCATTTTTTAACCCAATTGTGCCTGGGCTTATATCTGCCTAATGCCACTCCCACATTGAGGGAGAGATCATGACGTGATAGGACATCTGGCAGGAGCGAAATATTTCCATGGTGTGATATCATGTCATCTGGCATGAATGGGTCAATGACAATAATCTTGTAATTCTTTTTTTCTTTCTTTCTTTCTATTTTTTCAATTAATACTGATAACAATAGTCATGAAGCCATTATCAAAGCTTGTAAAAATTCTAGCACTACTCCCGGAGACGATCTTTCTTGTCAGACTTAGGCTTTGAAAATGAAACTGCAACCTCTCAGATAAAATTCATTTCTATATTCACATTTTTCCTTACTTTATTTACTTCCCTTTTTTCCTTTTTCTTTTTTCTTTTTCATTCTTTGTTTTTTCCCCCTTTCTTTGAGGGAGGACTATTTTTGGGCAGAGAAATTCATTATAAGCAACCAAAATTCTGGAGATTGTCTGCCAGAAAGGCTGCTTGGGGATTTTGAAATTTTGAAAGTACTAATGTTCAATAGTTGATCCCAAAATATCTGGCCAGAAGGCAATAATACATTTTCTTGAATATTTGACAATTTTTTGGATAATAATTAATATAACAAGGAATGATTACCTACACACCATAACTAATAATGTATTCAGTTTGCTTTTCAAGCTTAATTATGACTTAATTGCTGCCAGACTATTTTTTTTTTTAGATATGTGTTGCAGTAGATTTTGGGAAATGAGTTGGAGAGTTTAATGTATTTTTGCTATGATTAAGCAGTCATCATCAGAAATGGTATTGAAAAAACAGAAGTAGTTACTTTTACATAAAATAAATGAGTGCTCCCAGTTTAGTTGGGAAATATAGTTTGATAGTAACTGAATGAATAATTATAATTAGGTTAAATAATGTAAATCATTTAGAAGTAGCTTTTGCAATCATATAAGTCTGATCTTACTTCGCTTTACATTAGAGAGATTAAATTATCTTGTCCTTACTTTGTGATAACATCTTGTATCATATCGAAACAAAGCTCTAAATGTGAAATGTTACTGTTTCTAATGTTCAAGATTGCAATTGAAATATTAGATGCATTCATTACAAAAGAACATTTTCTTATCATTATTTTTTTCTGTGTATTATCATTCTTTTATGAGAGGATTATGCCTTGTCATATGCTTTGTGACTATTTGGGATATATATATAGCACCTGATTTACTGTAGTTTAGGTGTGCCAGTTGACTTCCTTGATGATAATGATACATTTTTCCACTCACAAAGATTACATGAGAATGTGGTATAGAAGACAATAGGAATAACATATTTTTGTTTTGAGGAAGAAATTATAAAAGTTAATATAAACAAGTAAAGAATGTCCTGCATCATGGTGCTTTTATGATATCACAAGATATTTTGATGATTAGATAATACGCAGACATGATAATGGAGTTTTTCAGGTTCTGCTTTTTCATAGATCTCGCTTGATAATTAAAGTTACCTCTTATTTCCCTTTTATAAAAAAAAAGCAGAGCATTATGATGGGTATTTACAATACTTCTATTACTTTCAAATTATAGTTCCTGATATTACCAAGCTATGATTAAAGTAAATATATTGAAAAGATGGTGATATCATGAAAAGAAATGCCAGTTGCAAGAATAAATCAACTGATATATTTTGGTAGATATATTGTTCTTTTTTTTTCTTCTTTTGCATGATATGCAGGATTCTCTACACATCTCAACATCATAGATTATGAGTTAGCATTGAAGTTTAGGACTGTATAGAGAGTACATTTTTGTTTGGATTTCTTTTGATTTGATGTATAGTTCAGTATAATGCACTATTTTTACTAATAAACTTCTGAAAACATGATGTGGAGAACTCTGACA
>NW_028234412.1:19611468-19622681 GCF_977035675.1 Penaeus japonicus
CGTCTATCATGCCACCAACCACGACGCAGGCTAGGCAGCGGCGCGATAACCACAGGTCTTGAAACAGAAACTGCTCAAGAGGCACCGAACACACAGCAGTCCAAGAAGAATAACCACGAGGGGCACACCACTTGGCAAGGTAGGGCACGAAATAAAACACACAATAACGTCTTTCCTAATATTTACACTCGTTACTTTCCGTACACTTTTCATTTCGACACCATACAGGGGGGAAAGCAGCACATCACACAACACATTCAGCTTATAAACAGGGCAACTACTCAAAGTATTTCAGGACACAAGGGACACACGCGAGGTTCCCAGGGAGCAAGCAGCTAGAACTGCGTCTGTCCTGGCCTCGTTCTATTCCGCCGCCGCTTGCCCAGTCAATTACGTCATGTTTGTCCAGCTTACTTCAGTTTATTAGGAACACATGTTTCGCACAGTGACAAAGACCCACAGCGTAGCACTATCCCCCCCTTATCAGCAGACGACCCGCTCTGCTCTCTGGACTGCCTAAACTGAATAAACAACAGAATAAACATAAAGTGAATATTATTTCCTCAAAAACAAATAAAATTCTATTCAAAACAAAAGAAAACATAATGGTAAAAAAAAGTTCCTCTCAGAACACAACATAAAATCTTGCATCCAGCCCGGCTTTCTTCGCTCTTGCCGAGAGGTTGCAGAGTGGTTGGAGCAGGGACTTCCTGTCGGCATCGACCTCACGTCCAATGTTGTTACTCAATCTTGGTCGCATCGTCACGTCCCTCATCCTTGGCTTCCAACGCAAAGTATCCACTCGACTGCTATTCGTCAGCCAGCTGCAGGTTTTCAATGGGCTCCACATGCTTTCCACTCCATGCATCTCTCTCGACAGTTGAAACCGGATCCTAGACTCTGTCCTGGGGGCAAGGTGACGTCGCTCATCGTAACTTACTCTGCAGCCAACTCCGGAAACAATGACACATCTTACCGTGCAACGCTTCGACCAGCATTCCGTCAAGGTCGACACACGCCTTACTCTGGTCAGGTAGATCAAAGGCCGCAAGCATGGCTCGTGTTCCGAATCAGCCGACATACATCAGCAAGCTCTCTCCTGCCAACCGCGCGCCCAGCCGATACAGAGCTCCACGTGCCCTGAGCCTGCACACAATGCCCATGGACTCACATCACTGTGCTCTGTGGTGCGTCTGAAAGTCGGCGTAGTGGCCAAACATATCAGGCGCACTAGGGTCTTCTCAGCCCCAGTTCACTGTCAGGGCAGTCATGGGGTCCCATCTACTGAGTCCTCCACCTGCATGTGCTGTTTGTCGAGCAGCGTATATCACGTCGGGGGTCAGGAACCGAGGGCCGCATGGGGTTTCGGCCCCCTTCTTCTCGCCATGTCGAATTTTTCCGCCTGTACCACTGCCTTAGCATGGGGACAGGCACTGCGATCGTCCCTTCTTTTTCCGCCTCAGCCCAACACGAGCCGTGAATCTTCTTTCGGCTCTAGCCTCCTCGACACTGCATTAATTTTACACTTTTCCGGCCCCCAGAGGTCACGGCGAGGTTCTGAGGCGGCCGGCTCTACGGCCACTGGTTCCCTTCGGAAGGCCTCAAAACTCCAAGGGCCCTAGGCAGTTGCCACCTGCAGGTCCTCAGGGTGTGCCTGCTTGACGTAGATTTGATCGCAAGCTCTGGTACTGCAAAGCGTCAAGAAGAGAATCGTCGGGCAAGTGCCACGAAATCATCTCTTCCGCAGCCGCTGGGATACGACTCCTTACCAGCGCCTCCACGTCCTGCGACCAGCTGGAGAATAGGTGTCTTCCACGCTCACGAGGGGGGGGGGGTGGGGGGGGGTCGGTGGGGGGGGTCGCTTTTTCATCGCGGGCACCTGATATAACCTCGGCCTGGGGTTAGAGTGGCCGAAAACGGCGTTGGCGAAGCGCCTCCGCCACGCCAGTGTAGAGGCATGTTGGGATTGGCCGGCAGATGTCACCCTTCCACTCAGCGAATCGGGGCCCCGTAGCGCTGTTACCAGCTGCAGTGCCTTCTCTTCCTGGATTCCAGGCCCTGGGCAGGTGGCAGCATTTCAAATTGGCGACATATGCCTCCACAGGCCATCTTCCCGTCGTACTACAGCTGGCTTACGACTCACGAATGTTGGAGGCCGAGGGCTACGGGGTGGAGAAGTGCGTTGCCGTGAACTAACTCACGCTGGAGGGGAGTGAGGGGGTGAGGGAGGCTCAACGAGGGGGGTTGACCGGGTCCGAGTTTTGTCGCCACCTGTACCCAAGGGAGCGGTGCCGATGGGTCCCCAGCCTCCGCAGCGGCCAAACCGGGGACTCCTCGTCAATCCAGACGTTGCGTCGGCCGGGTGATTGATCTTTGCCACGGACCCAGGCAGACCCCAGTAAATCTGACAGTCTGGCATCTGTTGCCAGAAATACCTAGTCTGCCTTCTCGGTTAACATACAGTTGCTACCTCGTGCGACGCCGCCTTTCTGCCGTCACCTTGCCCTCAGGCCCTGAACCTCGCCTTTCAGAGTATGAACCTCTTCAGGCAGGTTTCACCTCTCACGTGTTGCAGGCCTGTCGAGTGTACTGCCGCGTTTCCATCTTCACCAGATAGAGTTTGCGCTGCCAGCCACATCAACAAGATGACAGGACTGTTCCTCTGCCTTCCTTGCTGCATCATCGACAAGATGGCAGAACTGTTCCTTGCCTTCCTTGCTGATCTCGACAGAGCAGAACTGTTCCTCTGCCTTCCTTGCCTGCATCTCGACGAAGATGGCTGCGCCTGCTCCCATGCCCTCTGTGCCTGCTCCCGAGCCCGTTGTTCCCGATCGCGAGACCTTGTTCTGCCTCTCGAGCACTTTGTTTCCTCCTCATGAGCACCTTTGTATGACACATTTCTCCCTCATAACCTGAAGCATTGCAATGATCGGCCATCTGGCTCGGCTTACACACTCACTCGTGCTGCCTCCTCTCCATCATGGCTGCCATTTTTGGACAGACATGATGGACATAGCGTCTCACTGTTCAATCACAGTATCCCACTATCTGACACCAATGAAAGATACGCCGGCCAACTGTCTATCTGCCGCCAACAACGAGCAGGCTTGGGCTGGACGGCGTGATAACCAACTGGGGTCGCTGAACACAGACAGCTCAAGAGGCACCGAAACACACCGCCGTCCAGAAACACCACGAGGAGGCCACACCACGTGGCAAGGCGGGCACGAAAAAACACACAATAACCGTCTTTCCTTTTTTTTCACTAGTTATTTACCGTACACTTTATATAGGCACCATACAGGGGAAAGCAGCCATCACTCACAACACAAATTCAGACTTATAAACAAGGCGCAACCCAAAGTATATCAGGTCTCATCGGGTCACACGCGAGGTCTTCCCAGTGGGCAGCAGATAACTGGCGTGTCTGTCCTGGCCGAGTTCCTTCCGCGCCGCTTGCCCAGACATTACGTCATGTTTGTCCAGCTTACATCAAGTTATTTAGAGAACTACAAGTTTCGCACGAGACAGAAAGACTCCACTGCGAATCGTAGACTCTAATATCTAATATATATATATATCATATCTATATATATATATATATATTATATAATGTATAACAATATATATATATATATATTATATATATCTATATATATATATATAGATATATTTATTTATATATATATATACTTATATATATATAAAGGAAAGATTAGCTCTGTTTGCTCTTAGCAAGGTGACACTGCCCTTTTTCCATACTTCATTGTTGCAAAGGTATATCTTGCAATTGTGTTAATTTATAGGTATGGTATGCAAGTGGTATTCTTGGGTGCATGTATAAACATGGATAATTACATGTTGTGATTTGGAATATATGAGTTGCTATAGACGATACATGAGCAGGAAACTGATTCTATGTATATTATTTTGTTGATATTTGTGGAGTACCATAACTCTGTTAGCTTATACCATCAAAATTGATACTGTAAGACTGCAGAGGGAAAACAGTTTTGGAAGGAGTAGAACTAAAAGTACCAACAAGTATATATATATACACTGACGTGTCCATACAGAACAGTGTTATAACTTTATAGACAAATTAAATTTCACTGGAATTTGTTTGTTATCGCGATAATGCATATATAATATGGTAAAGGTATTACTGTTTATGGTTTACAATTAAGTTGGTATTATGAATTTCAAGATAATGAATATGTAGATGTTTGTACAAGATAGAAACTCTGCATGTGAAATTGGGTTAAGGAGCTTATTTACAGAAAAGTGATATTATAATATAAAATTCATGATATTGAAAATCAAAAGAATGACAAAATATTATGATTACATATTGATTAAACAACCGAAACAGGAGTATATACGTGGGTGGGGGCTCTGCCTCTGGCTGTGTGGGTAAACTTGTAGTATGTGTTTGTGTGTGTGTGCTTGCATTTTTGTGTATATGTATATATGTGTGTATATATGTATGTATATATATATATATATATATATATATATATATATATATATATATATATATATATATGTTGTATATATGTATGTATATGAAAGTTTTATACAACACCACACACACACCCCACACCCCCACCACACACACACACACTCAAACTCCACACACAACACACACACAAAACACAACACACATACACACCCCCACACACACACAACACACACATATACACAAACTCACCCCACCACACACACACATATTTATATATATTTATATATATATTTATATATATTTTTTTATACTATATATATATTTTATATATATTTTATATATATATGTATACATTATACATATTTATTATATATATTATATAATTTTATTTAAAATATATATATATATATGTATACATATATTTTTACATAAAATATTTTTTTTTATATGTATATATATATTATGTGTGTGTTTGGGGGGTGTGTGTGTGTTTTTGTGTGTGGGGTGTGCGTGTGCGTGTGTGTGTGTGTATATTACATACATTATATATAATATTTTCTATAAATTATTTATATATATTATTTATATATATATTTTTATTTTATTTATATATATATATTTGTATGGTGTATAGTTGTATATATATATTAATATTTTCATAATAATTTTTATATTAGATAATTTATATTTATTTTATGTATATTTATATTATTTAAAAATTTGTATATAATATTTTTTTATATTTTTTGTTTATATTTATCATAAAAAAATGTAAAAAAACTTAAAAATAAAAATATATTTTATGTTATATATTATTTATTATTTTTGTTATATATATTATAATATATATTATTATATTTTTAATATTATTATATTAAAAATTGTAGTTATTTTTATATATATATATTTTAGGAAAATTGTATTTATATATTATATTTATAATATATCAATTTCACATGCAGAGTTTCTATCTTGTACAAACATCTACATATTCATTATCTTGAAATTCATAATACCAACTTAATTGTAAACCATAAAAGATACATTACATATATATATGCATTAAGGAAACAAAACAATTCCAGTTGAAATTAATTGTCTAAAAGTATAACACTGTCCTGTATGGACACGTCAGTGTATATATATATATATGTGTGTATATATACACCAAAAAATTGTTTTCCTTACAGTATCAATTTTGATGGTATAAGCTAACAGAGTTATGGTACTCCACAAATATCAACAAAATAATATACATAGAATCAGTTTCCTGCGTTTGTTCGTCTTACTAACTCTTTATATTCCCAATCACAACATGTTTTTTCCGGGTATACATGCAAAAAGAATTTTCCATTGCATACCAAAAAACAAATTATAAATTAAACACTTTTGAAGATATACCTTTGCAACAATGAAGTATGGAAAAAGGGCAGTGTCACCTTGCTAAGAGCAAACAGAGTTAATCTTTCCTTTATATATATAAGTATATTTTATTTATTATTATATATATATATATGATATTATATATATATTTATATATATATATATATATGTATAACATTTCATATATAATATATTTTATATATATTATATATTATAATAAATATATTGTTAGGGCAGGGGGTCTTTGTCTCTGTGCGAAACATGTGTTCCTAAAAAATGATGTAAGCGGGGACAAAACATGACGTAATTGTCTGGGCAAGCGGGGCGGAAGGAACGGGCCGGGGACTGACGCAGTTAGCTGTGCCCCCTTGGGAAGACTCGGTGTGGACCCTTGTGACTGATTTATTTTTGTGTGTGCCTGTTATAAGTGAATTGTGTTGTGTGATGTGCTGCTTTCCCCCTGATGGTGCCTATAAAAAAAGTGTCACGGGAAAATTTAAACTAGTGTAAATAAAGGAAAGCCCGGTTTATTTTTGTGTTTATTTCGTGCGGCCTTGCCACGTGGTGTGGCCCCTCGTGGTTCTTGGGGGACGCTGGGTGGCCCGGTGCCTTTGGAGCTGTTCTGTGTTTCACTACCCGTGGGTTATCACGCCTCTGCCTAGCTGCCTCGTGTTGGCAAAATAGACGAGGTGGCCGGGGGTAACATTGGTGTCAAAAGTGGGATCTGGATTGAAACAGTGAGACGCTTTGATCCATCTTGTCGTCCAAGATGGCAGCCTTTGAGGGTGAGGGAGGCAGGCACGAGTGAGTTGAAGCCGAGCCGGGATGGACTGATATGCCATGCTGGCAGGTTATGAGGGAGGAAAATGGCCAAAGGGTATGAGGAGGAACAAAAGGGCTCGTGAGCGGGAACAAAGGGCTCGCGAGCGGGAACAAAGGGGGCTTGGGAGCAGGACAAGGGGGCATGGGGCAGGCGCAGCATCTGGTGGGAGATGCAGGCAAGGAAAGGGGCAGAGGAACAGTTCTCCCCATCTTGTCGAGATGCAGGCAAGGAAGGCGAGGAACAGTTCTGCCATCTTGTCGAGATGCAGGCAAGGAAGGCAGAGGAAACGCCCTGTTATCTTGTTGTGTGCTGCAGAGCAATCTCGTTATATGTGAAGATGGAACTTCGGCAGGTACCCCGCCCAAGGCCTGCAACAGCGTGAAGAGTGAACGCGGGAGGGGTTCCAGACTCTGAAAGGCGAGGTTCAGGGCCTGAGGGGGAGGTGAAGGCAGAAAGCGGGCCCGAGGTAGCAACGTTGTACCGGAGAAGGCAGCGAGGGTCTGGCAACAGATGCCTGACTGTCAGATTTACTGGGGTTCTGCGGGGGGTCCGTGGCAGGAAATCCCGGCCCCGCAGCGTCGTGTCGGAGCACGGTGGCCGCTGCCCGGAGGCTGGGGGGCCATCGGAACCGCCTTGGGTACAGGTGGCGACAAACTCGGACCCGGTCAACCCGCCTCGTTGCCTCCCTCACCCCCTCCCTCCCTCCCGGCGGGTGTTAGTTCCCGGCACGCCGTTCTCCACCCCCGTAAACCCTCGGCCTCAGACATTCTGTGAGGCGTAAGCCAGCTGAGTACGGGCGGAAGGTGGCCTGGGAGGGCATATGTCTGCCCAATTTGAAATGCTGCCACTGCCAGGCCTGGAATCAGGAGAGAAGGCACTGGGAGCTGGTAACAGCGCTACGGGGGGCCCGCGGTGGAAGTGTGGGGACATTCTGCGCCATCCAACATGCCTTTACACCGGCGTGGCGGAGGCTTCGCAACGCCGTTTCGGCATAAAAACCAGGCCGAGGAATATCGGGCCCCCTTGAAAGCGGACTCGTGAGCGTGGGAGGACCCTATCCCAGCTGGCGCAGGACGTGGGGCGTGGTAAGAGGGTCGTACCTGCGGGCTGGCGGAAGGATGATCGTGGGCTGGCCCGCGATTTCTTTCGTTGACGCTTTGCAGGACCCAAACAGCGCAAATCTACGTCAAAGCGGCACACCCTGAGGACCTGAGGTGGGGCCCGGCGAGGGCCTTGGAGTTTGAGGCTTCATGAAGGGAACCAGTGGCCCAGCGGGCCGAACCGCCGTGACCTCTGGGCCGGGAAGTGAAATGAAGCGAGTGTCGAGGAGGGTGGCCCCTACAGATTCCACGGTCGTGTTGGGGCTGTGGCGTAAGAAGGGAACGAGCAGTGCCTGGGCCCCAAAAGGGGTAAGGAAGTGGTACGGCGGGAAAATTCGGAGGCTGAAAAAGGGGGGCCCAAACCCAGCCGTCCCTCGGTTCCTGGACCCGGGCTTGAGAGTGCCGTCGACAACAGCACATGCAGGTGGAGGATCAGTAGATGGGAACCCATGGCTGACAGTGGACATGGGGCTGAGAAGAACCTAGTGCGGCCTGATATGTTGGCCCCTTACGCGACTTCCAGACGCCACAGAGGGCTGTTTTTGTGGTTTTCAGGGCTGAATTTTGGGGTGCAAATCCAAGGGGCAAGTGGAGGCGGGAAACGGCGTGGGCAGCGCGGTTTTTCAGCGGCTGCTGTTGTATGTCGCTGATCGGGACGAGCCATGCTTGTGGCCTTGACTACTGACGCAGAGTAAGGCGTGTGTCGACCTTGGCGGAAGCGGGTGAAGGTGCACGGTGAAGATGTGTCATTGTTTCGGAGGTTGCTGTGCAGAGGTTTGTTACGGCTGAGCGACTGAACCTTGCCAGGACAGAGTCTAGATCGGTGTCATACTGTCGAGGAGAGAATTTGGGGTGGGGAAAAATTGGTGGAGCCCATTGAAAACCTTGCAGCTGGCTGACGGATTTGCAGTTTGGGTGGAGTCTTGTTGGAGCCACGGATGAGGAAGTGACAGATGTGACCAAGATGAGGACAGCATTTGGGCGTGAGGGCGATGCGACAGAACCCCTGCCCACTCCAATGCGGCAAACCCGGCAAGAGCGAAGAAGCGGGTGGATGAAGGATTTTTATGTTGTTTCTGAGAAACTTTAATTTTCCATTATGTTTTTTTTGTTTGAAAGAAATTTTTTTGTTTTGGGGGAATAATTTCTTTATGTTTTTGTTGTTTTTTATGTTTAGGCTTCGAGCAGGGTGTCTGTTGATGGGGGGGTAGTGTCGCATTGGGTCTTTGTCTCCCTGTGCGAAAAAGTGTTCCTAAAAAACTAAAGTAAGGGACAAACATGACGTATTGTTGGGCAAGCGGCGCGGAAAGGAACGAGGCCGGACGACGCAGTTGTGTCCCGGGGGAAGCCTCGCGTGTGACCTTGTGACATGATAACTTTTGTGCCTGTTTTTTAGCTGATTTGTGTTGTGTGTGTGCTGCTTTCCCCCGTAGGGTTTGCCTATAGAAAAGGTACGGGTAAAATAATTTTGTAAATAAAGGAAAGACGGTTATTGGTGTTTATTTCGTGCCCTCCCTTTGGGCCGTGGTGGGGCCCCTCGGGGGTTTTTCGGGACGCGTGGTTTTCGGTGCCTCTTGGAGCTGTTCTGTGTTCACGACCGGGGTTTCACGGTCTGCTAGCCTGCCTCTTTGTTGGTGGCAGAAAGGACGAGGTGGCCGGCGTAAAATATATATTATATATATAATTATTATTTATATAATATATATATATTTTTATATATTATATATATTATATATATTATATATATAATATATATATATATTATTAATGGGCAAAAAGCGGAGGGTTGTTACATAAAAACCAGACTCTTGCATACATTGGGAATGGTTAAAACAAACGGCATAAATATATCAGGTTAAAATTGTGTTAGTAAATGGTCATGTTTAATCTGAAAAATGTTGTGGTGTGGGGGGGGGGGGGGGGTCATGGGGCCCCTTTGGGCTCCCGTCTTGGGGGCAGTAATACTTGAGAAAAAGTGTGTTTTTTCTTTTTTTGGCAAAAGATGTGTGAATGAACATTTTTTCAATTCAGCCAACCCTGAAAAGGGGGGGACAGGGTTAAGTTTGAAAACCCCCCCCCCCCCCCTTCCCCCCCCCCCCCCCCTTATATAACTTTTCAGGTAAATCCATACTAATTCAAATATAACATGGAATAAAGATTAACAGAAAATGAGAAGGAAAAAAATTTCATTTTTTGAATCCTTTAAAAAAAAGTTTGAATATGAAATTAAACAAGGGTACTGGAAAGTTTACCCGTTTGTATGAAAATTAAAATGCTAATACTTTCTAGGGAAAATTTAGTATGAAGTTTTTGTATTAAATTTCTTGGTTTGAACTGAAATATTTCATCCTTTATTGATATATTTATTATATATTATATATATTAATATATTTATTTTATTTATATATATTTATATATTATTTTTATATATAAACTTACTTATAATTCTATAATTTCAAAAATATTATAACAATCTTTTTTTTTCCCTGGAAAGTGTGATCAGTGTGTAATGTGATAAATTGCATTCTTTGTTGGTAAACTTCATCTATATTATTGGCATGTAGGGTTGCTTCTTCAAACAGATTTAACATTTAATTTTTCTAGGAGCAACACATGGACAAGAAAAGAACAACATTCTCTCAAATCTTTTAAGGGTTGAAAAATTTAAAACATGCTATCTATTTTTTTTTTGGAGGGTAAACTTTTCAATTCAGACATAAAATTTTTTTTTATTTACCAACTAGTGATTTGGGCTTCTCAGCTCTAACCCATTTTAAACTGTGTTGCTTTTTGCCCGGATTTAAAATGTATTAACTAAAAAATCTCATCATATCATTTTTTTTCCAATTCATTTTAGGGGGTGAAAAAATCATGCAAACTATGATAAAAATTAAAAGAATGTTTCCCTGCACTATGTAAAAAAAGGAGAAGCCAATTTTTACAGTGAAGAAATGGGTAGTTTCCCGCCTAAATATTAAATCTCTTCTTTCTCCTTTTTCTTCTCTCTCTCTCTCTTCTCTCTCTCTCTCTCTCTCTCTCTCCTTCTCTCTCTTCTTCTCTTTCTCTTTCTCTATAAATTTTATTTATATATATTATATATATTTACATAAATATAGGGAAAAGTTAGTGTATTTTATATATATATGTATATATATACTATACATATTTTATTTTTTAAAAATATTTTTATTTTATATATATATATACATATTTGGGATATATTTAATAAATTTATTATATTTATATATATTTTTAGATTTGTATAAAACCTATATATGTGAATACATATATATATATATTATTTACTTTTATATTATAATATATTTTTTAAATTTTTTTTTGTATGTATTATATATTATTATATATTTTAATAATATATTTGTATTTATATGTATTATTAGTATGGTTTTTGTATATATATATATATAATTTTTTAGGGGTATAT
>NW_028234412.1:19622781-19625281 GCF_977035675.1 Penaeus japonicus
AATTTGCCAGCAACTGTTGGCACTCTGCCAGTAGCTGCAAATAATGATTGTAAATAGCAACAGTGCATTTTTTTATGTGATACAAATCGTAAACATTGCGTAGGAAGAAGTGTATAGTCGTTTAGGATTGTTTGCTGATCGTGACAGGGAATATGTATTGCAACATGTCTTAATAGTGACAACGTACGTAACAGTATGACAGTAGTCCACAAGGTTAGTCAAACACAATATACGATAAACTCATTGAACACTAAGATACACGAGTGCTTAGCAACACGCAGTAATCTATACAATGTGATAACAACGGCAAGAATGGGGATCGGCGACAAGGAAATTTAAAATATACCTAATGACTGAGGCGATGACAGTGTCCCTGGCAATGTAACAAGGACATTGCTGACGTGACACAGTACTCCTGACTAACGTGACGTACGAGACAAGTATGTCTCTACAAGCAAAAACGTGATCCTTCGTCAATAGCAGTTCCAAGAGCACTCTGGATTGTGACACCAACTATGACTTTTAGGCACAGGCTTGTTTACACCACAGGCGGTGTGGCAAGCATGCGAATGGTATGGCAACCTGACGGCAATACCGAAATGGTATGCAGGAGGAACAAACTTGTCGGGAGTGATACTACGGGACGCAAACCCAGTACCGCTGTGATAAGTGACAAAATATATTTTGATTTCATTGATACGTGGCGGATGTAGTAATGATATGACACATTTGTTTTGACACGGAAAAGGGGTATTATCTCGGATGACATGATATGACTTGTACTGATATGGCACCTTTTATCAACATGAGTATGGTGTTAGTGTTGCACTTCAGTGGCAACCGAACGCGTCTTCAAGAACAATAATTATACGCAGACACTTGGTGCCATTTTTGCCATTAGTAACGTGAAATGCTACGTGACTCAAATATAAAAGATTGTAAAAAGCCTAGTATCAGCAAAGTCCGGTATGCATTGCCGTAATAACGCCAACGCCAGCCCGATGTTGCTCATAGTCAAAACTAATTTGGTGAATTAAGCCGAATGTAACTAATGTTGTTGTGTTGCAGTCTTGGAGGGTGACACAGGAGGTCCTCAGCAAACACAGCCACTTCGGGATTCACTGTAGGAACATGTTGAGGAAAATCTCTGTCATAGTGAAACTGGTAACTACCAAGAAACCGATAAAATACGTACTAGCAAGATGATGATGCCAAAAAAACTTTTGATATAACAGATTGACGTGGTATTATGTCAAAAGCAACAAGACTTAGTGATAGCGATTTTGAGAAATAATAAGTAGCTGGAAACGCGAGAACAACAGTGGCCCTGGTGTGTATATATATATATATATATATATATATATATATATATATATATATATATATATATTATATATACACTTAATTATATGTATATAACATATATATTTATATAGGTAGAGATATACATATATATGTATAATATATAATACATATATATGGATATATATACATATATATGTATATATATACATATATATATGTATATATATACATAATATATATTATATATAAATACATATATATATGTAATATATATACATATATATATGTATATATACATGAGATATATGTATATATATATACAAATAATTAAAATATATTGTATATTGATATATAAATAAGCGTTTTTTATTATTATTTTTTTATTATATGTAATATAATATGATATATTATATATATAATATTTATATATATATATATATATATATAATATAATATATAATAATTTTGTTATTTTGTGTGTGGTGTGTTGTGTGTGTTTGTGTGTGTGTGTGGGTTGTGGTATTATATGTATATTATATAATATAAATTATATATATATATATATATATATATAGTATATATATATATATATATACTATGGTGTATATATATTTATATATATGTATATTTTATATACTTGATATATATTTAATATATATATATATATATAATATATATAAATATATATATAATAGATATAACACACACAAACACTTATATGTAAATGTATAATATACTATATATATTTATATATATATAGGTATATATATATACAGTATATTATATATATGTATATGTATGTTTATATATGTATATATATATATATATATATATATATATATATATATATATATATATATATATATATGTGTCTGTGTGTATGTATATACTATGTGTATATATATTTATATACTTATATGTATATATATACTTATATGTATATATATACTTATATGTATGTATATATATATACATATATACATACACATACATACACATACACACACACACACACACACACACACACACACACACACACACACACACACACACACACACACACACATATATATGTGTGAGTGTGTGAATATGTATACGTATATACCTGTATATATGTGTGTGTATATATACATATACATACATATATATACATATATACATATATACACATATATATGTGTGTGTGTGAATATGT
>NW_028234412.1:19630281-19632781 GCF_977035675.1 Penaeus japonicus
AGGAGGTTTATCAGAAGTCACGTTCAGGGGGTTTCGGTTTCTTTTAATTCGTCATATTCCTATGGGCATTGATGTTAATTAACGGACGCTATTATACTTTTGTTTGTACATGTTGATGGTAATTTTATTTTAATTAATGCGTACACAATTATCACCATACTTAAAATTGTTATTGAGTGTGAAGTGCGGTGGCGAACTGTCGTCCTTGGGCAATCTTCGGCCACGGTGTAGAAGTGAAGTGAGTGTGTTATTTTACCCGCCTTTATGGCTTGGGATTGTTTATTGTTGCGCGCGCTGTTGCACTCACTGAGGAGGCTGACTATGATGGGGCACTCTGTGCGATCTGCGATTTCTTGCCTAAGTACTTTGCTGAAAGGGGCCTGTGTTTTTTATATGTTAACCTTGTTAATGTTCATTTTCATGATGATGGATTTCCTGTTGTTGCTTTTGTTGTTATTATAACACTTGTCTTTCTTGTTCTTGTTATTTTTTTATTGCTATTGAACGAACAACTGCCATTGTTATTTTTATTGCTACTTATTTGTTTTACTATGAGTTAGATAGTTATTATTGTTCTTCTTGATGATCCTGATGTCATCATTCTCATCGCTACCACTACCACCCCACCATTACCACCACCGCAAAATATCAGGAAAATAGTAGATACAATCATAACTGAAATGGAACAAATGTTGACACGTCTTCTATCATCCTTCGTGCAACTAGCATTTTGCGCCTCCCTCCGTGCCGTCCTTTTCAAAACATTCTGGCAATTTACTTGCATATTTATTATTCATTTTATTGTATGTCCGCGAAAAGACAACGAAATAAGGGAAATGAATCCCTGACTGCTACCGGGTCTACGCTAACTCAAATGGCTTTTGTTTGTGTGTTCATTCATTTGTTCGATTGGGTGGTGGGCAAGAGGTGGCTTTTCGTCTTGGCATTGTCTCTGGCTTCCCGTTTTGTTTGTGACGCTGTGTAAAGGAGTGTATATTCATGCATGCGTTGCACTGGTCGTGCTTTGTGCATTCTTCATAGCTGGCTTCCGCTTCACAGGTCGATTTTCTTTTTGCACTTCTGTGTAATGCAAGTCAGTCTTTATCACTTTGTTACTTTCTATAAACGATTTTTCATCTATTTTCTTCTCTTGTCTTTTTGTGTGGTTGTGGGTTGCTGGTTGTCTGTGGTCTCTTGGTTGTGTGCTTCTCTTGGTTGGGGTGGTGTTGGGGTTGGTTGGGCTTGGTGTGTCTGTGTTGGTGGCTCTCGGGCTTTGGGGTGGTGGTGGTGGTGTGTGGCTGCTGTGTGTCTTTGTGTTGGTGTGTGGTCTTGTGGGGGGTCTTTTCCTCTCTTGTTTCTTGCTTCAGGTGCTCCACTCTCAGTCTCTGTTTGCTAGCTCGGATGCCCTAAGGCGGTGAACGTTATACTAGGTGGTGGTGAAAGGGTAAAGGAGGTAGAGAGAGATGCAGAGGAACAGAAGCAGAGACAAAACAAAACAGAAGAGCAGAGGGCGCCAGCGCTAGTTTCAACTGGCGACCACAACCGGTGGCATGGCTGTTTTCTCTCTCTCTCTCTCTCTCTCTCTCTCTCTCTCTCTCTCTCTCTCTCTCTCTCTCTCTCTCTCTCTCTCTCTCTCTCTCTCTCTCTCTCTCTCTCTCTCTCTCTCTCTCGCTTTCTCTCTCGCTTTCTTTCTCTTTCTCTCACTCTCTTTCTCTCTCTCTCTCTCGCTCGCTTTCTTTCTCTTTCTCTCACTCTCTCTCTCTACTTCTCTCGCTCTCCTCTCTCTCTCCTTTCTCTCTCCTCTCTCCTCTCTCTCACCTCGCGTTCTTCTCTCCTCCACTTCTCTCATCAACTCTCTCTCTCTCTCTCTCTCTCTCGCTTTCCTCTCCGCTTTCTTTCGCTTTCTCCGCTCACGCTTTCTCTCTCTCTCTCTCGCTCCTTCCTTTCTCCTTCTCGCACGCTCTCTTTCTCGTACTTCTATCAATCTATCCCCTAGCTATCGTCCTCTCTCCACCTCTCCCTCGCGGTTCTACGCTCTCCCTCTCATCTCTCTCAACCGCCTCTCTCTCCTCTCTCTTCTCTCCTCTCTCTCTCTCTCTTCTCGCGTCCCTCTCTCTCTCTCTCCTCTCCCTCTTCAATCTTCTGTCTCTCTCTCTCTCTCTCTCTCCTCGCGTCTCCCCCCCTCTCTCTCTCTCCCCCTCCCTCTCTCTCTCTCTAGCTCTCTCTCTCTCTCCTCTCTCTCTCTCCTCCATCTCGCTTTCTCTCTCGCTTTCTTTCTCGTTTCTTTCTCTCTCGCTTCTTTGCTCTCACTCTCTCTCACTCGCTTTCTTCTCTTTCTCTCATCCTCTCCGCCTCACATTCTTTCTCTTTCCCATCACTCTCATCTCTCGTTCTCTCTTAATCATTCTATCTACTATCTATCGACTACTATCGGCCCCTCTCTATCTCTCCTCCCTCTCTCTCTCTCCCTCTCTCCCTCCCCCCACCCTCTCATCTCTCC
>NW_028234412.1:19637781-19647781 GCF_977035675.1 Penaeus japonicus
CCCCCTCCCCCTACCTCCGACCCCTCCCCCCCCGACCCTTCTCCCAACCCACCCCTCCCCTCCCCCTACCTCCGAACCCACCCTCCCCAACACTTCTCCCAACCCACCCCTCCCCTCCCCCTACCTCCGAACCCACCCTCCCGAACACTTCTCCCAACCCACCCCTCCCCTCCCCCTACCTCCGAACCCACCCTCCCGAACACTTCTCCCAACCCACCCCTCCCCTCCCCCTACCTCCGAACCCACCCTCCCGAACACTTCTCTCCACCCGCCCCTCCCCCCCCCCTCCCCCCGAACCCCCCCTCCCGAACACTTCTCCCAACCCACCCCCCCCCTCCCCCTACCTCCGAACCCACCCTCCCGAACACTTCTCCCAACCCACCCCTCCCCTCCCCCTACCTCCGAACCCACCCTCCCGAACACTTCTCCCAACCCACCCCCCCCCTCCCCCTACCTCCGAACCCACCCTCCCGAACACTTCTCCCAACCCACCCCTCCCCTCCCCTACCACCGAACCCCCCCCCCCGAACACTTCTCCCAACCCACCCCTCCCCTCCCCCTACCTCCGAACCCACCCTCCCGAACACTTCTCCCAACCCACCCCTCCCCTCCCCCTACCTCCGAACCCACCCTCCCGAACACTTCTCCCAACCCACCCCTCCCCTCCCCCTACCTCCGAACCCACCCTCCCCAACACTTCTCCCAACCCACCCCTCCCCTCCCCCTACCTCCGAACCCACCCTCCCCGACCCCTCTCCCAACCACCCCTCCCCCTCCCCCTACCTCCGAACCCACCCTCCCCCTACCCCACCCACCTCCCCAACACCCTCCCCCCCCCCCCCCCCACCTCCCGACCCCCCCTCCCGAACACTTCTCCCAACCCACCCCTCCCCTCCCCCTACCTCCGAACCCACCCTCCCGAACACTTCTCCCAACCCACCCCTCCCCTCCCCTACCACCGAACCCACCCTCCCGAACACTTTCTCCCAACCCACCCCTCCCCTCCCCCTACCTCCGAACCCACCCTCCCGAACACTTCTCCCAACCCACCCCTCCCCTCCCCCTACCTCCGAACCCACCCTCCCGAACACTTCTCTCAACCCCCCATCCCCACCCCTCCCCTCCCCCTGCCGCCGACCCCACCCTCCCGAACCCTTCTCCCAACCCACCCCTCCCCTCCCCCTACCCCCGAACCCACCCTCCCGAACACTTCTCCCAACCTCCCCTCCCCTCCCCCTACCTCCGAACCCACCCTCCCCCTACCACTCCCCCCCCCTACCCGATCCACCCTCCCGAACACTTCTCCCAACCCACCCCTCCCCTCCCCCTACCTCCGAACCCACCCTCCCGAACACTTCTCCCAACCCACCCCTCCCCTCCCCCTACCACCGAACCCACCCTCCCGAACACTTCTCCCAACCCACCCCTCCCCTCCCCCTACCTCCGAACCCACCCTCCCGAACACTTCTCCCAACCCACCCCTCCCCTCCCCCTACCTCCGAACCCACCCTCCCGAACACTTCTCCCAACCCACCCCTCCCCTCCCCCTACCTCCGAACCCACCCTCCCGAACACTTCTCCCAACCTCCCCTCCCCTCCCCCTACCGCCGACCCCACCTCCCGAACACTTCTCCCAACCCACCCCTCCCCTCCCCCTACCTCCGAACCCACCCTCCCGAACACTTCTCCCAACCCACCCCTCCCCTCCCCCTCCCTCGAACCCACCCTCCCGAACACTTCTCCCAACCCACCCCTCCCCTCCCCTCCCCCTACCTCCGAACCCACCCTCCCGAACACTTCTCCCAACCCACCCCCCCCCCTCCCCTACCGAACCCTCCCGAACACTTCTCCACCCTCCCCTCCCTCCCCCTACCTCCGAACCCACCCTCCCGAACACTTCTCCCAACCCACCCCTCCCCTCCCCCCTACCTCGAACCCACCCTCCCCAACCACTCTCCCAACCCACCCCGCCCCTCCGACCACCTCCGAACCCACCCTCCCGAACACTTCTCCCAACCCACCCCTCCCCTCCCCCTACCTCCGAACCCACCCTCCCGAACACTTCTCCCAACCCACCCCTCCCCTCCCCCTACCTCCGAACCCACCCTCCCGAACACTTCTCCCAACCCACCCCTCCCCTCCCCCTACCACCGAACCCACCCTCCCGAACACTTCTCCCAACCCACCCCTCCCCTCCCCCTACCTCCGAACCCACCCTCCCGAACACTTCTCCCAACCCACCCCTCCCCTCCCCCTACCTCCGAACCCACCCTCCCGAACACTTCTCCCACCCTACCCGCCCCCCCCCCTACCTCCGAACCCACCCTCCCGAACACTTCTCCCAACCCACCCCTCCCCTCCCCCTACCTCCGAACCCACCCTCCCGAACACTTCCCCCCACCCGACCCCCCCCTCCCCCTACCACCGAACCCACCCTCCCGAACACTTCTCCCAACCCACCCCTCCCCTCCCCCTACCTCCGAACCCACCCTCCCGAACACTTCTCCCAACCCACCCCTCCCCTCCCCCTACCACCGAACCCACCCTCCCGAACACTTCTCCCAACCCACCCCTCCCCTCCCCCTACCTCCGAACCCACCCTCCCGAACACTTCTCCCAACCCACCCCTCCCCTCCCCCTACCACCGAACCCACCCTCCCGAACACTTCTCCCCAACCCACCCCTCCCCTCCCCCTACCTCCGAACCCACCCTCCCGAACACTTCTCCCAACCCACCCCTCCCCTCCCCCTACCACCGAACCCACCCTCCCGAACACTTCTCCCAACCCACCCCTCCCCTCCCCCTACCTCCGAACCCACCCTCCCGAACACTTCTCCCAACCCACCCCTCCCCTCCCCCTACCTCCGAACCCACCCTCCCGAACACTTCTCTCAACCCACCCCTCCCCTCCCCCTACCTCCGAACCCACCCTCCCGAACACTTCTCCCAACCCACCCCTCCCCTCCCCCTACCTCCGAACCCACCCTCCCGAACACTTCTCCCAACCCACCCCTCCCCTCCCCCTACCACCGAACCCACCCTCCCGAACACTTCTCCCCACCCTCCCCTCCCCCTACCTCCGAACCCACCCTCCCGAACACTTCTCCCACCCCACCCCTCCCCCCCCCCTACCTCCGAACCCACCCTCCCGAACACTTCTCCCAACCCACCCCTCCCCTCCCCCTACCTCCGAACCCACCCTCCCGAACACTTCTCCCAACCCACCCTCCCGAACACTTCTCCCAACCCACCCCTCCCCTCCCCCTACCTCCGAACCCACCCTCCCGAACACTTCTCCCAACCCACCCCTCCCCTCCCCCTACCTCCGAACCCACCCTCCCGAACACTTCTCCCAACCCACCCCTCCCCTCCCCGTGCCTCCCAACCCACGTCTCCCCTGCGGTTGAGATTCACCCGAGGGACGAGACTGTTTGTTTTGACTCTGGCACTGAATTTTATGATGTGTGTTGCATCGTTTTGGCCCTGCCCGACACTGTTTTTATAAGGTCAATTGCATTGCATTATTGTACCGAAATCAGAGCGGTGAGTGCATGCTGGTAGAGTGGCCGCGGGTTGCGCTCTCGACGTGCCGTTATTACGGGAATCATCACATGACGGGCTGGGTGTCCTAGTGTGGTGTCTGCGGTCTGTTTGCGGACAGGGTCGGCGGGTATGGTAATGCGTGGGTGAAAGGCTTCCCTCCGTCAGGAGACTACTCGCTGCTGGGAGGCTGCTGATTGCTTTTGGCAGCTTTCTCCTGTCTGTGCTGACCGAAACAAAGGCTTTTTAGGTTTTGTAATTGTCTGAACCCATTTTGGAGGGGCTTTGGCACACACACAATATGCACACAACATGCACAAGTTGCTTCGTGACTTGTGTCATATCTTGATATGATGTCCAGTTACTTGTTTTTTTTTTATCATTAGTTAGGCACATTATTTGATGTTGTTATAAGATCGCCAACAGAGTTGAGATGTGTTTTAATTTAGGATGATAAATAAGTCTCTTTCTCTCATATCGGCCGCCCTCCCTCCCTCCCCCTTGCCTCCCCCCCCCCCCCTCTCACCTCCTCCACTTCACTTCTTCCTCCTCCTTCTCCTCACCTCCCTCACCCCTCCCTCTCTCACTCCCTCCCTCCTCTCCCTCCTTCCCTCCCTCCTCACCTCCATCCCTCCCTCCCTACTCCTCTCTCCCTCCCTCCCTCCTCCTTCCCTCCTTCCCTCACTCCTCCTCTCTCCCTCCCTCCCTCCCTCCCCCTGGCCTCCCTCCCTCCCTCCCCCTGGCCTCCCTCCCTCCCTCCTCCTTGCCTCCCTCCCTCCCTCATCCTTCCCTCACTACTCCTCTCCCTCCCTCCCCCTGGCCTCCCTTACTACCCCTCTCTCCCTCCCTTCCCCTCTCTCCCTCCCTTCCCCTTGCCTCCCTCACTACTCCTCTCTCCCTCCTCCTTGCCTCCCTCCCCCTCTCCCCCTTGCCACCCTCACTACTCTCTCCCTCCCTCCTCCTTGCCTCCTTCCCTCCCTCCCCCTGGCCTCCCTTACTACCCCTCTCTCCCTCCCTCCCTCATCCTTCCCTCCTTCCCTCACTACTCCTCTCTCCCTCCCTCCCTCCTCCTTGCCTTCTTCCCTCCCTCCCCCTTGCCTCCCTCACTACTCCTTTCTCCCTCCCTCCCCCTTGCCTCCTTCACTACTCCTCTCTCCCTCCCTCCGCCTGGCCTCCCTTGCTACCCCTCTCTCCTTCCCTCCCTCACACACTTTTACCATCCTCATCTCTCTCTCCCTCTCGCTCTCGCTCCCCCCCCCCCCAGTCAATAGCCAGCGATCTCACAGTACAGACGTGTTTTTGTCCTCTCTCGTGACTTAGTGACTTGACCTTAGGTGACTTGATAAATCCTGACAGTTAGATCTTTTTAATCTATCAGATAAATAGTGAACCAGTGAGTGGCGCTTAGTTTACATAAGTGCCATGGTGATTACAATTTTAGTACTGATAAAGTGATAGAAAACGAGTGAAATTTGCACCCGAGTTAATCACAGCTTTAGCACTCGGCCTAGTTTTGGATCGGAGCGTCTATTTGACGACGCCCCTCGTCAACATAGTGAGGTCGGGAAGTGACCACTAAGGTCAATCCCAATCAAACAGAGGTATAGCAAATACAAGAAAAACAACAGAATACCCTGAGCGTCCTCCTGTGTTGACCTTTGTCGGACCTCAGGTATGCCCTGAGGCAATTCGGGGAATACCTTCGCAATGTAAATCTGACGTCATAGCTAGTGCTGCCATACTGGCGTCTGAGGCTCCGACCGACCTAGGATTGGACATGGATACCGAACCTCTGACAAGTAAAAGGCCAGTCACATTTAGCAGCGAAGACATCACTATGGATAGCGGCAACAACGACGACCTTAACGGGAACTGCGAAAACCCGCAGAAGAAAATGAAGAAATTCACAAAGGACACCGAAGCAGAACCGAAAGAAAAGGAGAATATTCCCTCACAAGACGAAACTGACGACGACGGATTCATACTTGTGTAGAACAAGAAGAAGAAGCATCCAAAGAAACCGAACGCTGAAGTCGGACCACTGAAAAACGGAAAAGTTCCCAATAACAATCGACGGCCCTTACGACCTGCAAAATGTGAGGAAGGCTACATACCTCAAGATCAGAGGGTAAGGCTAGACTTTCCAAAAGATACAGATGGCTGTTCTATGCAACTAAACAGCATCATGGCACCAAAATTACATTTAGGAGAGATGAGCACACCTACATAATGGTTGAAAGGAAAGGAGATGTAATTGAAGATCTTCTGAACACGGAATACGGCGGAATCAAGCTCCACGAACCAGCGGCACCCAAGGCCAAATCGCCAAGGGTCGATATAATTATTTTGGGGCTTAGTGTTCATCAAGAGGTGAACATAATAGAGGCCCATGAACACCTGGCGAGGCCCAAGCGCCTGAAGGGAAAAGAGGCAGTGGTGGGCGAATGTACAGGACCCGAGCCTCCCCCGGAAAAGATCTGGGTCCCTAGGGCCTACCGCCCACTGCGGATTGCTTACTACAATCCGCATGCACGGCGTTGCTACAAATGTCAACGTTGGGGCACGTCGCTGAAAAGCCCAGGTCAAAAACCTCATCTCATCCCGAGGGGCATCAGATCGACAAATGGCCGAAAGTAGGCCACAACCAGGCTTCTCGGCTAGTCGGAAACGTAAGTGATGGCGCCGAAGGACCAGCAGTCACAAACCAACACATTGCAAAACAGGCCAGAGAAATTGATAGTGCTTCTGCAGTTAAGCGAAATGAAATAAGTGAAATTATCGATAAAACGGTAAAGGATGTGTCATAGAAATTTGAAGTTGCTCTCGAAAAAAGTACCAGTGAATTTACAAAAACCGTTGAACAACTAAGACAGTTCCTCTATTGAAATACAAAGATACGATAGAAATGAACAGAAAACAATGATAGGAATAAGTGATAAGGTGAATGCACAAAAATGAGCAGGGGATGACGAAGGACGAAACCGAAAGCTTACTGAAAAAAGCTGTCCCTAAAGCATTCAGTGGCAAATCAGTAAGAGAACTAATAGGAAATAAGAACTTATCCGAAAAAAAAGAAACAGGAAGTCCTAGTTAACTTTAAAATGGTACACGAACATATAGAAAAAATAAAAACGTATCCCCAGTTTAAGAATGGATGTCGCTGAGGTGACGAATTATAAAGGGATCACCCTCCTGAGTTGGAACATTGCCTCACTTAGGAAGCGATTACCTGATCTGCGCGAGAAAGTGTCCAACGATAACATTGATGTGATATGTCTACAGGAATGCAGATTAAGTAAGGGTGAGCCTGTACCTAAAATATTGTCTTATATATCGTACAAGCTTCAAACGCATAACTCGTGTGTGATGTATGTCAAAAAGACCATGCCGCATACAGTCTTACCTCATAAATGTCAAAGGGTACACATTTCCATGGAATTAAGATCTCTATTGGAACCTCGACACTAAATGTGATTAATCTGTATGCACAAGCAAATCTACTTGACATAGATGCGTTGCCCGACTGCATTCACTCAGAACCTACCGTTATGGTTGGAGACTTTAACGCGCGCCACACTCAACTCGGTGATCCCGTTCGCACCAATAGAAATGGATCGAGACTTTTAAGATTATTAAGCAGTCATGACTTTGTACAGCTGGTAGGTAATGATGAGCCCACCCATAAATGTGGAGGAATTCTTGACCGATGTATTGGTTTTCATTTGTATGACACCGGGCATACATCCAGGATTACTGACGACCTAATGTCCGATCATTTTGCTCTATTGTCGGAGATAAAAGTTCCCTGCAATCCGCAGCTCACAAGTAATTTTAAGAGGAGGAGGATAAAAATCCCAGTTGACAAGATATCTGATATTGTTCAGTATATTGACGATTGGTACACGAATTATTATCCATTATTATTATCATCAGCTTCAATAATGATTTGGTTTCTAAGATACACAAGTATCAAGATATTGCAACCCAGACTGCAAAGAAAACTCGCTGCCCTCCCCCAAACCTATATAGTAATAACCGAGATTCTCTATTATCAACCTTAAAACACACTGCTCGAAAGATTGGTATTGTATACAGAAGAAACAGAACAGCTCCCTTTCTGGAACTGTTTCAGAAGGCTCTTCAAACAGTTCGAGAAAGAGTCGCATTATTGCAACAGGAAAAGTGGGAGAAGTTTGTCAATTCATTAAATAACTCAACACCAATAGGAAAAGCATGGGAAGGTATTAATAAAATGAAAGGTAAAAAAAAAACATCTCAGATCGCACATCCAAATCCTCGAAAAAAAAGCAAATGAAATCATCTTTTTGTTAAGATATCCAGCCCTGACTCACTGAATGGTGAATCAGTTGCTGTCTTACGCGAATCTTATACAGGCGTGAGGGAATTGATTGACTTGATGATTGAGCAGTATGATGATTGCGATGTTTCGTTTACTGAGACCGAGCTTGATGCTGCCCTCACCAAAGGCAATTCAACAGCTCCTGGTGAGGATGGCATCACGTATGGCGTCATTAGACTACTAAGAAATGTCCCTGCTGATCCTGTTCTACGACTATTCCGACTCATTCATGAAAAGGGTGTGCTACTAATATCCTGAATGCAGAGTATTATAACACCAATACCAAAGACAAATAATTCAGGGGAATACAGACCGATTTCCCTAACTAGTTGTCTTTGCAAAACTTTTGAAAGAATCATACTAAATCGGCTATTATTTAGAATTAAAGATGAATTATCGCCAGCTCTTTGTGGATTTATGCCAGACAAGAGTGTTCAAAATTGTATAACAACATTTCTGTCATTCTTGGAGGTAATGGGTTCACTATTTTCCTGGATTTGAAGTCTGCATTTGATACAGCTAATAGGCAAATAATCCTACACGAACTAGCCCTGATGGGAATCGGGGGACATATATTACAGTGGATCAATGGATACTTCCAGAATAGGCAATCAGCCGTAGTGTTTCAAGGTTATAAGAGCGAACAGAGGGCCATGTCGCTCGGCACCCCCCAAGGGGGAGTACTAAGCCCCTTTTTATTTAATGTTTTGGGAAATTCCTTTATCAGACGTTTTAAACAAAAAGCCAATGCCACGATCATAAGCTATGCTGATTATATATTGATTCATGCTAGAAATTATCAAGACCGTATATGTGCACTACGGACAATATCAACGGTCTGCAACGAACTAGGATTGATTATTTCAATAAATAAGACCAAGATATGTAGTCATAATGTAAAAGACCGAGGTACGCAGTTCAATATAGATGGTGATAGTAAAGCTCAGGTTGAGTCATTTCGATATCTCGGAGTAAATATTCCACATACGGCCGAAGATGTTGAGGTGATCAATCAAAAATGTAAGAGTAGATTAGCTGCCTTACGAGCAGTTGCTGGCAATAATGTAACTTCGGGGGCAAACATGCGAATTGTAAGAATGATGTACACAGCTTACATAAGACCCCTCATTGATTATGCTGCACCTGCTGTAGTAACACAGTCATCCCAAATTAGAAGCCTAGAAGTAATGCAAAATGTGGCAATGAGGATAATCCCGGGATGTCCAAATACAACAAAGGTTTTGAACATGAGGAAACAACTCGGACTGCCAAACATTACTGATAGGATCACAGAAATCAACACAATGACAGCAATAAGATTATTAAGATCGCCAGATGACAGTGTAGTCAAAGAATCCCTGCTGAATTGTCTTTCCACAGGGCGCCACAGATCTGCTTGGGTCAAGAAAACATGTTCAGAGCTTCGAAACCATAATATGATAGAGTTCTGCAAAGGCATCCCTCAAAAACATTCTGTTCCGCCATGGGAGATAAAAGCACTTCGACATCATCAAAGCAAGTGTCCCTCAAAAAAAAAAAAAAAAAAAATAAAAAATAAAACAACGCCCACCTGAAAGCTAAAATAAGAAATGACATTCTGAAGTAAATTCATGAGATTAAGCAAGAATATGAGATAAAACAACTTATTTTCACTGATGGGTCGGTAACTTCAGCCACAGGTTCAACTGCATGCGCTGCAATCGTATGCGATGCCACTGGAAGGATTAGCGATGTTGGATTCAGACTCAACAGCTGGGCGTCCATCCTGCAGGCAGAACTGTTTGCTTTACTTGTTGCTCTTAAGATAGCCGATCGCACGGGGGTAGTACTCTCATCATAACAGACTCCCTCTCCTTGCTCTAAATTCATACAGAAATGATAACACGGGACTCGTGTCAACAGCCAGGCATAGGTTAAACAGATTTTTTCTGAAGGATGTAACCACTAAAATACTGTGGGTACCATCACACATAAATCTAGAGTTACACGATATGGCTGATGCTCTATCTAATCATGCAGTCATAAGGATACTATTGAGTATGACATTGGTATAACGACTGAGCATGTACGTAAGATCATAAAGAAAAAGCTCTCCACTC
>NW_028234412.1:19652781-19657781 GCF_977035675.1 Penaeus japonicus
ACCTTCCTCTTCTCGTTCTGCCTGCACATCCTTCATCGGCGGTAGTTTTGAGCAAGGGTTCATCAACTTAGTGTGTGCCATCGCTCTATAGAGACAGTGCTTGCTAGAGACCGTAGATGGGTGCCATTCAAGGCTCTCTCTCCTGCTGGTGCTAGGAAAAAGTGGTGCCATCTAGGTTTTGGACGTTAAGCTAGCACGATATTACGGTAATTATAGTAATTATGACTGCAGTAGCCATCATCACTCATTCCTTTTTCATAGCACAATAAAATAGCATAGTATTCCAAAATCCCCGAACGCCATGTACGTCATGACGCCCGTCGTCAGGCCAAAGCTCCTACGTCATGTATGTCATGACACCCGTACGCAGTGGGTTAATGTATTATATGATCCAGTTACAGAGAGAGAGAGAATTCAAAATACTTTATTCCATTAATTACGTGTATGGTATTTGCATTGTGTAGTAATATCGTATTAACATAGACAATATAAAGTACATGTGTAAGAGAAATAGATAGAATATTAACATCATAAGTTACTAAAATACTGTGGTTTCTTTGGTGTTTGGTTTGGTTTGGTGATAATTCAGGACATGTTCTTTCAATTTTGTTTTAAATGCACTTAGGTTGGCAATATCTTTTAAGATGTTGTTGGAGATGGTTCCAGATCACTGGTCAACGGATCTGCATATTTCTTGCCCGTTTTCATATTTGATCCTTTGATATACAAAAAGTTATGCGCTATGTTGTTGAATTTATATACATTTCCTATTGCTAATCTTGCAAGTTTCGTAGTTTTTGCGATTTTGTATTTGTTTTTGTTTGTTGAACCACAGATGTTTATGCAGTAGTTAATGATATAGAGGAAAGTATTTTTTGTTTCTGTAGGGATTTTGTCTTTTATGTGACTTAGTTATATCAAAGTGCCCATTACTTTCCTGTAAATGTAGTCAATATATGTCTCGAAGGTTATGTATTTGTCTATGTGTACTCCTAGATTTTTGACTGATGTATTTGGTTTAATGTAGCAACCTATATATACACGTATATATACATAGAAACAATAACATGTCTGTTAACATCATTTGTTAATAGAATCTCTGAGTGTCGATTCATTGGCAGTAATATGTTGGCAGAGTGACTGAGGGTCATAATTCGTTAAATCGCCAGGTTTTATAACTGGTTGTCGCTTTGGCTTGGTTAAAAATTCATGATCAATAATTTGGCATGGGATAGCGTCTGAAAGAGAGAGAGAGAGAGAGAGAGAGAGAGAGAGAGAGAGATCGCACTAAGTGTCATAGTTGTTTGTTCAAACTAACTTGACCTCCTGCCCTTGCTTTAAGGAATCTTGAGCTTCTTGAAGAGTCCTTTCTCTGGGTTTCCCAGGCCATCGTAACCTGTTCTAGCTCATGCCAACTTATGGTGTCTTCACAAAGATAATTATTGATATTTTTGCATTATTCCTAAGAAAACATTTTGTTATATATATATATATATATATATATATATATATATATATATATGTATATATATATATATATATATATATATATATTATATATATATATATATGTATGTATATATGTTTATATATATATATATTATATATATATGTATATATATATATTATATATAAAATATATATATATATCTATATATATAATATATATATATACTTGTAAGTGTATGTATGTATGTATGTATTAGTAAAAATTGTGTTTATATGATATGAACTGGGAATAGATATACCATTATAGGATATATATTTATATATATATATATATATATATATATATATATAAATATAAATTTATACAAATACACACACACACACACACACACACACACACACACACACACACACACACACACACACACACACACACACTCGTCAACATTCACGAAGCTGGTGAAACCTTCACTAGCTGGATCAGACGCAAATCTAGAGATGTGAAAGATGAATAAGTATAAAGAGAATTCTGGATGTATGTGGGTATGTTTATTTCATAAAAATTATAATAACAGTAGTCGTGTTAGTAATAAAGCAACCAACTAACACTGGAGAGGAGAAATAAGGCTGCTACATTCCAATTTTGAGACGAAATGGTAAATGAACTTTCCCTCATTTTTTAACTCACGAAGGTGATATTTTTCCAAAGGGAAAAACATTGTGATATATATGAATAAGGCCGGTGATAGGCATTTTTTAGCTGCGCCTTTAGATATTAAATGCGAGGAAAAAGAACATAAGTACTACACAAGTCACAATTACATCGAGTTCATCTTCACAATGCTTGACCGCATACTAGTGTAATGGCAGATATTCTCGGGGGAGATTTCGGAGAAGTGACCATGACACATGAACTCTTCGACTGTCCGTGTGCGCCCATCGATGGTCAGGACGACAAAATTGACACTATGGTTCATATTGCTGTGGATGAATTCTTTGTTCTAAGGTCACGATTGGGCCTTCCTTCAATGAGATGAATAGAGGAGTCGGAATCTACAACTACAGATTGACAACAAAACACTCAAGAGAAATTTTCTAAATGTCTAGGAGTACTCGACAGATCTCTAACTTATAAACAATACCTTTAGAGCACATCACAAAAAAACTAAAAAAAACAAAAAACATCCTTGATCCAGAAGCTCACTAGAACATCATGGGTCGCACCTCAGAACGTGTCAAGAATATCTGCACCACCCCTTTGTCACAGTGTAGCCGAATACTGTCCAGTATGGACCCAGAGTGTCCACCAAAATGGAACGAAGGTATGTGACTTATTAACGGTACCATTAAATCCACTCCTTTAACTTGGCTACCAACAATGAGCAACATTCCCTGACATAAGGAATGTTGCAGAGAAAAGCTTGCTCAGAAGCAGGATCAACGAATCTCAGACATAGACAGCAATACACCACTCAAATAACTAATGACTGATCCACCCAAAAAAATGAACCGCAGTCAGTCACTGCCCGGGTCCCTCAACCCATCTAGGCGGCTCTGACGCGTGCCAGAACAGCGGCGAACAAGCATCGATGGGGCTTTCGTGAATCCCTAATGTGCTCCGCTTGTCACCAAGCTTCACAAGACACTGATCAGCTAGTGCTACACTGCCCAGTCACCGCAGTGCCAGGGGGATAATCCAACCTTCATGAAACTGGTGAAATCTTTACTAGCTGGATCAGAGACACATATCTTCAGATGTGGAAGATACCATATGAAACTAGTACTACTACTTTTGGAATGAACTACTCTTGCCCTGATTGGAAGACGTGTTGCCGCCTTCCTGTTCTCCATAATCTCCATGTATAGAGAAACAGCAAATCACACACTTGTGACCACCTAGTCAGAAGAGCCACACTGACTGAAGTGGAGCTCCCACCTTGTGGGCCTTAATTCTGTGATGACCGGCGCTTGAACCCGTCGATCTCCATAATTTATCCTCTGCCACTAAGTATCACAAACTACTTTTGGTCAGATGTAGTTCATTTGATCAGAGTTAGGACACTTGCTGCGCTAGATGTTCTCCTATTCAGTTGATCCAATTTTTGGGTGTCAAGCAGTGGATTCATGAATATCACTTATTACTAATAGGGTGACACTCATGTAGTAGTTTAACAATGAAGTTGAGAGACCATCAGAAATACATACTTGACATTAAAATGTCACTATATAATAAGGATGTGCAGCCTTTTTAAGTGTTTCTGCCAAAATTTAATCACGAGTCAACTGAAAATATGGGTAACTGATTATTTGGTGTCTATTTTTTTCTAGTACATTTCAGTACCCAGTCTCATAATCGTTTTACTGACAAGCGGACAAAATGCCGACAGTCATTAGGCCGGCAGTCCAAATGGCGAAAGGCAGAATAGTACAAGACAGTAACAGTGATAATGATAATAAAGACGACAATAACGATAACAAAGATGATAATAATGTTTATGCTAATGACAATGGTAACGGTTGTGGTAATGACAATAGCTGTTACTATAGATTAAAATAATCAAACTTTTTTTTATCATATTTTGATTCTCGACGTTTTGCCTTGTCGTATTCTACTTTTTTTTATAGCTGAACTTAGGTTTTGCTTACACACACACACACACACACATATATATATATATATATATATATATGTATATATATATATATTTTTTTTTCAAAACTCGACAAAATATATGGCATAAAGGTAGAGTACTCGTACCCCCGCCGCCCAGACAGCATATGTCGCCATGTAAATGAAATTTAAGTTTTAGTTAGTTGAGCCTTGTGTTTCGCGTGCCGGAAAGGAGTCGTTAGCATGCCACTTTTGGCACACTTGCCAGCGGGTGCCCATCCCGAGTCTAGGATAAAACATTTTTCGAATTCTGTCTCGAGCAACAGAAGAATGTGATCCTGCTGATTTAGTGAAGAGGGTTTTGAAGCTTCGTTCATCGTACAAAACTTTTGTCCTAGAATATGCTCGTAAGGCTGTTTCAATCCTACAACAGCACAGATAATGTTTCAGAACTACTCCAATAACACAGTATAGTTCTCTCGTATTTTTTCCTAGTCTTCAGTGATCTACCATTATTAGAAAAATAATGAGTCTGTGGTAATGTTAAATGGAAATATGATGATTATAATAATTAGTAGTAATGATAGTATTGACTTAACTGTAACGTTTGAGTAAACGCAGATTTATGTAATTTGGCCTCATTATTAGCTTGGTTATTAAGGTTTGACTTTATTTTGCGAGTGGAAGGTTAGAAGGTTGATTTGAAGTGCGTGCACTCTTGAAAGAGACTATGGGCGTGGTCTGATATTTTTCTCTAAGAAATCAATCAAGTATGTTACGAGGTTTGTACGTTTCACAACTCATATATATATATATATATATATATATATATATATATATATATATATATATATATATATATATATGTATATGTATATGTATACACATACACATACACAAACTCACACACATTTTCTTTAGATTTTTGTAGAGATAAAAA
>NW_028234412.1:19670281-19680281 GCF_977035675.1 Penaeus japonicus
ATATATATATATAATATGAGTATGAATAGAGATAGAAGTATACAGAGAAGAGAGAGAGATGTATATATAGAAATATATATATATATAAATATGAATATATATATATATATATATATATGTATATATATATATATATATATATATATATATATATATATATATATATATATATATTTGTATATATATAGACACACACACTCTCCCACACTGCATCTCCCCAACACCACATTTGTTCTTCTTGTCTTATGAATGAGAGATTTTGTCGATGTATACTGTGACCGTTTTAAGGCTCCACTAAGTTGTCCAAACCAGCAAGTTCCTGCAGAATCGGAGTCCAAAATTTGCTAGGCAGTCAGATTCCAACCCTGGATGATGTAGATTAGTATTATGACTTCTTCATTTTCTCTTTACATATATTGGAATGTTATTTGGAATATTTTTAGCAGCTGGGAGTCGCAGAGACTGGCTTAAATCACTGTATAGGATTTCTGTTGTTGAAAGTATTCCATGCAACTCAGCTTGCTTAGTGAAAGTCTTGTTTTTAACCCTCATGTAATTCAGGGCCTGCAATGATAAAAAGCGATGTACATATTGTATAAAAATAGCATTTCCATCCTCAGTTTGGAACAAAATATTGCTATAGTAATACTACAGGGATGTAATACGACAGTGTAAACGAGTATGATAATCTGTTAAGTTATACAAAGAAAGTATTTATAAAATTTTGGTAAATGGTAAATAAGATTTTTACGCGTAGTGCAGGGATATTTTGGCAAAATTGCATTTTAAATTAATTAATAAAATTCCAAAGTATATATTACCAAAAGAGTCGAATTTTCATAAAAAAAATAAATGAAAGTAGACAGCAAAATGTTTTTTTCTTCACAAAAAAACAACAATATATAACTATAGATTACCAAATAAGGCTCTTTTTTTTGACAAGTAGCACTTAAAGATTTTGGATAGAATTATGCATATGTACCATTTGCCATGCATGGACAATCAATAGTACGAGATTACCTGTGAATGAAAACCAACATTAATGCAGAATCAGCAGGGGACAGCATGTACCCAGCAAACGTAGCAATGTGTCATTGATAGTCATACCATCAATCGATTTCAAATGTCTGGTCGCAGACGACGATTCATTCCACTGAAAGTTCACTCCCCCCCCAAAAAAAAAAAAAAAAAAATCATATCACATTAATGACACATGTTTATTTTTTCTACTGCAGTCACATCCACTTTTCCATCTAATACTTCCTGCTTGCTTTCTCCCCAAAAACATTACCCATGTGATATGATGCGACATGCCAAGCAAGAAGTGCCCTTCATATTTCAGGCAAATCTACCATTTATTTACATTTATATAAACTGAGAAATGAAGAATGTTCAGTATTTGTATAGCTCTGAAGCTTAGATGGCGTTCCAACATAACGACCGGTTGACGTGAATGCGGCTCTAAACAAAACGAATAAGTGACGGGTGTGATGCGCAATATATAATAGCTGCCTAATTCCTTTTCCCCTATCAGACTCTGTGCATCCTATTCGCCATACTTCCTTAAAACGTAATAGGAACAAAATGTATTACTAACCATGCAATTCGATGTCATTCTCTGGGTAAAACTCTTCTCTTGTATATCTTTTCGTTCTCTTCTCATATATATCTTTACCATGCCTAGGTAAGTGAAATGAATAAAATTTCCGTGATTCTTTCAATATTAATATTTTCAAGTTCATCGCCAAAGATAAAGATTTGTTAGATGAATACATAGTGACATACAAATTGCGTTACCTGACAACATTTTTGAACGAGGATGCTCGATGTCGCATCCACGAATGGAGATTTCAAAACGTGTTTTCAAGGTCATTGTTTTATCTGGAAAGATTAAGTGTGATTTATCAAGCATTTCATAGAGATTCATATCGAGAATATTCGCATTGGAAAGAAATAACAATTGCTATAAATAAAGTCAAAACGTATTTTTATTACAGTATTTTTTCTTCAAATCATTTTATCGTAAGAAATGATCATCTAAACAAAGTTTTGTTATCTTGGCAAACATTCAGTATTGCATTCCAAACATTTAACCAAGATTACATCGAAAGTATGACGACATCAGAAACAAAAGGCAGACCCTAAACAACAGTTCTACTCTGTAAACTTAATTGCGATGATTTCCCTGTTGGTATATACACTGCAAGAAATAACATTCTTTTTACAGTGAAGTTGGCGAATTTAGGATATAACATTTAGGTCCCCTTGTACATCAGATGGCATATGTTATTTACATAGTTTTACGTACCTCATTCTAGGTGGTCTGAAAGGCTTTCTCATACTTTCTCATTCGCTTATATTATTCGCTGCAAAGTTTACACTGTTTCTTCTACATTACGCTTTGGATGTCCAAAGTAAACTTTGGCAGACATTCGCCGTAGAGTTTTGCACTTTATGTATGCCTCTTTTTTTATATAATTGTTCTAGTTTATTTTTACTTACTTTGAAATATTATGTTTGGCGCTATGATTACATGAAATGATGATCCGGATAAGATGAGTAGCTATTGAAATATATTATAATTAGATATGTGGTAGATATGTTTGTGATAGATTATAGTTGAAGGTAGATTTAAAGCAGTTTGGGGGTCGATGATGATTAGATCGAAACATACTTAAATTAAGGTCAAAAGAGTATGTGACTTAAAAAACGAATCGCCATGAAAATTAAAGCTGGGTTACAGATGGATTGTATTGAAATTTTGTGTTTGTCGTGAAGATATTTCCTAAGTAGAGATGAAGCGAATCAGACAGGTGGGCGCTGTTAGTTCCTTTTTAGACAGTTCTTTATTTGTTTGATTTTTATCTGTGGGCAAGAAAAGTATGAGTAATATATTTTATAGTGACTTGTTTATCATACAACAACGCAAAAGCCGCACGCGCGCACTGATGCTGAGCTGCCAAAAACCATAAGCTGGTGAGCGTGGGCGCTGAACTATCTCGGGACAAATAAGCACATCTCTGTGTAGTAGGTTCTTTTTGAATTCTTTGCTTATAAGATGTAGATATTATTTCAGTAATACGGGATTTATATTATTTTCCAGTATATGTTCATTTATGATTCATTTGCTATTAAATATTTGTATGTGATATGTATCTATTGTTGATCCTCATTAGCTATGAAGGAGAAAAGAAATGTTTATACAGAAAAAGTGTATTTATTTCGCAAAAATAGTTTAATATTGTAAATTATTATTTTCAGCACTGTACGATGTTATAGGGACCGACACTCCACACGCTCACACGCTGTGTTAAAGGGCCGATACTCTACATGTCCGTATGCTGGATTACAGGGGCCAGACACTTGCACACTTGAATATGCAGGATCACAGGGGCCTGACAGCACACTTGAATATGCTGGATCACAGGGGAGTCACCACTGCTAAAACCAACAAGCTGGATCACGGGGGAGTCACCACTGCTAAAACCAACAAGCTGGATCACAAGGGTCACGACACTGCACGCTATGTCGAGTACTTCCATAAAGAAGAATACACACAAAAAAGGCTGGAATAAGAAAACGGACACTGAGATTCCTTTCACTTTTTCTATGTTCCATTTTATCAAAAACACGAGAGTAGGTACTTACAGAGTGGCAGGGTATCCGTGAGTGAGGCCCATCGTTTAGGCTTAACTTTCCAAATCAGCTTGGAACATACCCCCAGGCATTCTTAGCAACAACTTAAACAAGTAATCTACCTTGAAAAGGTGAGGTCAGGTTTCGTGATTTCCGATTACCATATTTCATTTCCAAAAATATGGGAAAATAGACCTTAATCCACCGACACTGATTATTTGCTTTTCTTTTCGGGACTTTAATATCTTGATAGATCTTGATAAATTATTTGCCAGGAGAAGAAATGCGAACACGGATTATTCGAAGAAGTCGGAAAAAAAACAAGTGATTTCAAGACTATGGAGTTGCCAGGGCAACCATTAATGCGCGCGCGCGTCACATGCAAACGCACACACACAAGCGCGCGAGCACCCACAAATATAACGACACAAGCCAGGGATCGCTTCCCCTGACCTCGTTCGCGTGCGTTTGATGTGCACTTGTTTCTTGCCAGGGTACGGAGGCGCCGCGCACTGCGCATTGTTTGCTTCAGTTGTGCTATTTCTTATTTTGTTTGTTTGTTTCGCCGTTCATTTGAGATATTTGTTGCGCGACAAGTAGGCAGGGTTTGAGAGGGAGCATGTGAGACATACACAGAGGGAGACGGAAGGGAAATCTTTTTGATCTTGTTACTCCCTGAACTTAACCCGTTGGATACGGGCAACCATTTTCTTGTTTTAACCACAAAACGGACACCAATGCCACCTCCTCAGCACACCAGGCAGAGAGGGAGCATCAAGCGACATATCAAAGGCTTTCTCGCTCTTTTATTCACCCGTTATGATGCTAGAGTCTTTTTTGAGTTGGTCATTGTTTGTGTTTTACTATATTATGAGGCTTATGTGTACCATTTGACCAGCTTTCTTATGCAATTTTATTGTTTTCATATTTTGTTTTACTTTCATTAATAAATACGAACGAAGTAACACTTCCCAACGAAAAAGAAAAACAAATGAATGGATGTAGTAGAGGAAGGCGACCTGTGCTTACGGCTGCGAGTGTCACAGCACAAAGCAGCCATACTGACACAAGGTCACATTACAACTGCTGTACATGGTCAGGTTCACCTTCCTCTTCTCATTCTGCTTCCTAACCCTGCGCCGCTTGTGCTTTAGAACCGGAAGACGGCATTTTTTGCGCCATTGCTCTCTGAAGTCAGTGTAGAAACTGTGGGTGTGTGCCATTCAAGGCTTTCTCTCTTGCTGTTGCCAGGAGGTGCCGTCTATGTTTGGAATTTTAAGCTCAATCTATATAACGGTTATTATAGTAATTATATTGATAGTTACCATTATCTGCCAAAGATTTACCCGTGTTCACGTCCCTCGGGCCCGTGGTACTTTTTCCGTCGGTACGTACGCGTCACCTGTGTCCAACGTGTGAACAGTTCGCATTGGTTGTTTTTGTTTGTGATTTTTACCTTTCTTTTCAGTGATTGTTTCTCTCCTGATTATATTGATTTCAGTTTTATTGTCATTTTTATTATTATTGATATATTTAGTGTCACCTAAAGTAGTAGTAGCAGTAGTAGTTTAAGTATAGGACTTCCCTAAACAAAGAGAAATGTAGTAACACGAGAACAAAAACAACACGTAGCTATAGTAATGTTGATTACAATTATGATAGTAATAAAGGATAGCAGTGGTAACGTCAACGATAACAGTATTATTATTAATGAAAATAATAAAGTTTATGGTAATCATGACAAGTACTATGATGATAATCATGATAATGATTATTGTTATATTATCACCATCACTATTAATATCTTTATTCTTATTTTTATTGTTATTATTATCATCATTATCTTCATTTTATTTATTTTTTTTGCATCATTGTTATTGTTATTAGTAATAATAGTAATAATAATATTATTATAATACTATTATTTATATTATTATTATTGTTACCACCGATATGTTCCCGCGATGGTAAGTCTGTCTCACAGGTTACCATAGGTCGAAATTGAAAGGCAACATCACAGATAACATGAAATAGAAACAAAGATGCTGCCAGGGGATAAACACGAAGTGTGTTTATTCTTATATCCTCCCATGTATCTGATCATCCTTTTACATACAGTCGAAACCTGATTGCTCTTTTTATTTGTTATTACTATTAGAAAAGGGTGTGGATTATCCTCCCTCTTTCCATCTTCATCATCATCATCTCCTTCCGCCCTCTCTTTTCTCCGTTGATTTTTTTTTACTAACATGTATCTAGAAGCGCGGGTTCGTGTCAAAAGCGTGGCAAAGTCGTGGAAAGTATTGGGACAATCGTGGAAACTCCGTAACAAGGCGGTAGGCTTGTCACGATAGTTACACGGGTGAAAAAACAATTATTTTTACTGTACTTTTTCTTACCAGTACTTCATATGAGTATACTACGTTTGGAAAGTAATACCTATATTGGATATATTAAGCATCATTGTCCTTGACTTGGATTACAAACCCTTTTAGGAAAACATGGATTCTCTGCTGATTTTGAGTTTGTTTACCTTTTGGCGGACTTTTCGAAGGAGAATGAAGTTAAATGAATGGTAAAAGTAGTCAGGAACGTAAAGTTAAAGTATATAATTATATGAAATATGTATACATTAAATCTATATATATGATTTATTAAAGATACGCATATATGTACAGTATATACAGAGACAAAATAAGGAAGATTTATTCATAAACACACGATCCCTCTCATCCCGTTTGCTTTGATCGAGCGTAGAGTGAATTACCAACGGCGCGTTCATGAAATGGTTGTCAATTCTTTAACTAGGAACAAGTGCTACTTATGATTGTAGTTTCTCTTATGAATTTGTCGTTTGGACAGTGCCATTCATCTGAAACATGTTAACTTTGGGACGGTTGGTAAACCTGAAGCAGCTGACACAAACGTGCCACGCTTTTGCATACTAGAATACCGCATTCGTGACATGAACACGACATGGACATGACATGGCCACGACACGCAGAAAACGTCCAAGAATACGTCTGGTAGATTAACGGTTCGTCTAACTTTGCCCTGAACGTTGTCCTTTGTATCCTTTGTATTTGTATCGCCTTACAACATGGCGCGTACCATGCGTAGATTTTCTTTTTCACCAAGTCTTTACGTTGTAATTAAGGGCGAAGGTAAAACATTAGGTATTTATCAGATACAATCAACATAAAATGCTCTCTAGCTGCTATTGACTCTGTTCATATATAAAAAATAACAACAGCTATTATTTTTTATGATGAACCTCTGAAATGAATTAGATATAGATTGCTTGTATTTCCGATGAAATGGTGCAAGGTGTCAGACAGGCTATAACATGGAAAAGATTGATGTGTCATGAAATTTCAGTTCAGTGATAATGGTCGCGGTGGCGATGATTGTGTTTGGCGAAGAATAGATGACCGTGCTGGTTGTTGTATATTTGCTTGCTTGATCGTGTGTGTGGGTGCTTATGTGTCTATGTCTGTGTGTCTGTGTTTGTATGATTCGTCCATGTCCACGTGTCCATTTGTATCTTTACGCCTCTGTATTTATGTGTGAGCATGAACGCATTATCCCTTGTGTTTATGGAATGTTAAAACAGATAAGGTTCAAGTCTGCCTATGAGTGTGTATGCTTGTAGTCCGTGCGTTATATATCTATGATAATGATCATGGTGTTTAGTTTTGTAATCTCTTTTACGGATAGTAAGAGTCGGTTTACTGGAACTCTTTTTATCTATTATTATGATCTCATTCCAATGCAGTATGGTTTTCATTACCATTATCATCATTTGTTTTACCACCATCATCATTATCATCATTTTCTTACTATTATTTTTTATTATTATTGAAGCAAGACTGAAATCATATGGCGTTTCGCTTGAGAAGATGATAAGTAGTAACCTCCTGATCTGTTTGCAGTAACTCCTACGGTTTCGAATGTATGTTCCCGTTGTTTACGTCCAGATGATGTCCTCTGTATGTGCCTTTGAGGAATTATCATATATTGCATAAGAATATGACAGAAAAATTGGCCATACATTTTGTGGGTTGTTATGTTCATACGTTAATCTGTTTGTTGGATATATGTAAATGTAAATGTTGGATACATGTATATGCATACCAAAAGGCATGAATATAGATATGCACAAACTGTGGATATAGCGTTCAATGTTTCCCTGCGCGGGCATGATGAGCGACCGCCCACCCCCGCCGCGTTCAACAGGCTTGGGTTGTGTTTGTGTGTCGGAGGGGAAGCGGCCGTGCATCATGCTGCTGCCCTCCTATAAACGTGTCCATAACTTTCACGCTGTGTCTCTCGAATCTAATGGTTGCTTCGTTACCTCATTTTGCAGGTATGGCGTCGGCAGTCTAGTGCTCATGCAAGGGAAAGGGACGAGGCGGTTTATGCGGTGATGTTGACGAGGACGAATGCCAAGGTGAATTCACTCTCTCTCTCACTCTCTATCTATCTATCTATGTATGTATATATATATATATATATATATATATATATATATATATATATATATATCCTCCCTCTCCCTCTCTTCCTCACTCTCTCCCACCCGTCCCTCTCTCTCTCATCTCTCTTCCTCCCTCACTCACTCACTCCCCCCTTCCCCCTCCTCTCCCTCTTTCATTCTCATCGATTGTCCTTATTGTACGCCTCCTATTAATCATTTAGACTAGTGTTTGTATGAAGTTTTAGCCCTCGTGATACCATGAAATTATATTAATGAAGAAAGGATAATTAACTTTAAATTGCATAATTTATAATAATTTTCCTACCAGCAATAATGACCTAGACTTTTGTGTGTATTGTTTATAGTAATGCTGATGGTGGCTAGAAAGTCACTATATATCTATGCTTTAATTATCTGAGTATAAATGAGCCCATGGTCTGTAGAGGGATCGGTTAAATGGTGATTAAAAACGATGATAATGCACGTAGTAATCACGGCGTTGATAGCATTAGGGAAGGTCATAACAATAGTAACAACAAAGTAATTACACAGACGCTAACGGTAATCGCAATTTATTGTTCGTATCATGATAATTATTTTTAATTATCCTTTGTTGTTAGCAGTTACATTCTCTTAACTTTTCCCGCCCTCCAAGTGTCCCCTTGTCGACCACACGCTACGCATCACACGAAAAAAGCGATTTCCGATTTTTCCCCTTAAAGTAGGGTACTGTGACACTGACATACAGGCATATATATACATATAAATATACATATATATATATATATATATATATATATATATATATAGAGAGAGAGAGAGAGAGAGAGAGAGAGAGAGAGAGAGAGAGAGAGAGAGAGAGAGATTTACACACACACACATGCATATATATATATATATATATATATATATATATATATATATATATATATATATATATATATATATATATATATATATATATGGTTATGTGTGTGTGCGGTTATTCAGAATTCAAACTCAGAGTCGACGAATGCTCTTGTAATACGGGGCTGTAGAAAGTTTTTTTTCCGTTAAAACATAGGACCCCATCGCCTTCAACGCAGCCCCGGTATATTGACAAGTGATGCGTTTCCTAATTGTAACACTTTGAAATGACCGAGATCGTCATTGTTAGCGATGTTTAAACTATTCGAACTTCTCTGTATGGTGAGAGAAGTTAGGCAAAGGGGGATGGCGAAGCTCCCCTTTAAGTATGAACTTGTATGTAGGCAAAGTATGGTTAGGTTTGAGCTGCTTTTGTCGCAAGTGGGCTTTTTCTAGTAAGAATCATGGGAAGCATATCTCGAAAACAGGCAACCTTCAAAGCCAGTGTGGGTAACTTGTAAAATATTACCACACATAGGTCTACATACACATATACATGTACACACACTATGTCTGGCCGTGTAAAGTCGATATTGCGATTCTTGTAAAAGCTGGCTAGTAATCTTGTGAACGATTGCTTGCAATCTCCGTGAACTTACAAGTCATGTGAATATTGGCTGGTAAATCCTGCAAATAATCGCTTAGCATTGCGTGAACGTTCCTCTGCAAGATGGGCGCGAGAAGGAGGCCTCCGACAGTGAACGGCAGGTGCAAGCATTTGGTAATGGACAAGAGATGGCATTTGTCCCTAGTTGCCTGTTGGCTTGCTTGTTTGCTTGTGTTTGATATGCGTAGGAGTCACCCGCAGTGCTCGTGGGGTTAAGTAAGCTCCCCTGATCGGATTAAGCAATTGTGAAGCGATTTGCAGAGACAGACACTGATAAGTGTTATTTATACACACACGTGCGTGTGTGTGTGTGTGTGTGTATATATATATATAAATATATATATATACACACACACACACACACATATATATAT
>NW_028234412.1:19685281-19687781 GCF_977035675.1 Penaeus japonicus
GACCTGCCCATGTTATCTCTCCATCTCTCAGGTTGTCGACCTCTATTTCTCTTTCCGTTAATCTAGCCTTCCAAACAGATGAGGCGATTGGGTTATTTCCCAACCAAGTTCGATTCGATCGTTCACCTTTTTTGATGAGAGTTTTTTAAGAGAGTTTCTGTCAACGAGAGATGAAGTCCGCTTGTTTAACAAGAGAGTCAACAAAAGGTTGCAGGTCCTGACAGAATTCATTTATTGCAGAAATGTCATTAGCGTAGCTGAGGTTGGAGATGAGGTGTCCGCCGAAGATCATAGATCATAGACGAAAATACATCTTGTTTGATTTCTTTTGGATCTGAGTGTGCTAATAACAGTCTTGACGAAGGCTTCTGAAATTTGATAAATCTGGTGCTTTCAAGAACCTCCATAGACAGGGAAGCTTTAAACTATCGAGTGCGTCGGTGAAGTGTAGGAACCATATCTATACTGTTCTCTTGAATTTGTCGGTTATTTGTTCGAGAGCAAAGATCTGTTCTGTGGTTCCTCTGCAGGTTGATACGCAGCTTGAGTAGAAGTTCTTATTATTCTTGTTGCAATGATAGCCATATACACAAGTACCTTGTGTATATGGCTTACAAGCCTATGGGACGATATTTGCCGTGTTTAAGACGGATGCTCCTTTTGTAGAAGACAGCTATTAGAGCTTCTTTAAATGCCTCTGGTGCCTCTTCTGCGCTTAGTCTCTCATTGACCACAGGAATGGTACCGCATGCATGAATTATATCAATATCAATTTATTATATATATATATATATATATATATATATATATATATGTGTGTGTGTGTGTGTGTGTGTGTGTGTGTGTGTGTGTGTGCATGCATGCTAGCGCGTTTGCGAGCAGAAAAACAAGTAACCACTGAGAAAATTTAAAGCATATGTAAACACACACACACACACAATGTCTCTCTGTCTCGCTCATTCTTCCTCTCTCTCTCTCTCTTTCTCTCTCTCTCTTTCTCTCTCTCTCTCTCTCTCTCTCTCTCTCTCTCTCTCTCTCTCTCTCTCTCTCTCTCTCTCTCTCTCTCTCTCTCTCTCTCTCTCTCTCTCTCTCTCTCTCTCTCTCTCTCTTTCTCTCTCTCTCTTTCTCTCTCTCTCTTTCTTTCTCTCTCTCTCTCTTCTTCTTCTTCTTCTTCCTCTCTCTCTCTCTCTCTCTCTCTCTCTCTCTCTCTCTCTTCTCTCTCTTCTCTCTCTCTCTCTCTCTCTCTCTCTCTCTCTCTCTCTCTCTCTCTCTCTCTCTCTCTCTCTCTCTCTCTCTCTCTCTATATATATATATATATATATATATATATATATATATAAATATATATATACATATACATATATACATACATACATGTACATTTCTTTTTTTCTACAGCAGCCATTTTCTTTGGGACATGAAATGCTGTAATTCGGCGGAAATCAGAATGAAGTGCTAAATGCTGGATCCACGAAACAAGCATTTATAATGTCTTGATGTTTATGGTATGGCCCTCACAAGTTTATAAACATCAGCATCATCATGTCTGTTATTATTTTTGTTATCATTTTCATTTTTATTATTTGGTTGTAAGGAATATTATAATCATCATCGTCATTATCGTTATCATCATAAGCAGCTTTTGTTATTGTTTTTGTTATAAATATTATCATTGATAATTATTATTACACAAGCGCCATTAAAATGATGGAAATAAAGCGACTACAATGTGATGGTCGTTAAAAAGTCACACAAGGTATCGGACGAGTTGTTTATCTTTCGATCTGCCTATTTGTTGCGCTTCTTTAAGGGTGGCTTAGGCTTCCCATAGCATACAAGTAGGGCAGTATGTATTCTTTTTTGTTTTTTATTTTCATTTCGGCCATTTCTGTGCCCTCGCTACCGCACCTTCAGGACAAGAAGAAAGTGTAAAACAAACACAAAGCAGTGTAAAAGGAATACAATATTTTTTCCCCTTTTTATGATTCACATTTATATGCTAATTTTAGGAACAATACTTGACTAGACTTGACCTCGAGTTGGAGGAAGGCACGATGCACAGCGGTCTGGCTCGTTATTGCAATCTGCAACAGCACCGTCTTGCACCGAGGTCCTGTTGGATCATTTTCTTTTCTCTCAGTCTTTTATTCCCTCTCTTTATTCGCCCTTTTTATTCATATCTTTGCGTCTCTCTCTCTCTCTCTCTCTCTCTCTCTCTCTCTCTCTCTCTCTCTCTCTCTCTCTCTCTCTCTCTCTCTCTCTCTCTCTCTCTCTCTCTCTCTCTCTCTCTCTCTCTCTCTCTCTCTCTCTCTCTCTCTCTCTCTCTCTCCCCTCCCTCCGTCCCGCCCGCCCGCCTCTTCCCTCACCTCTCTCTCCCTTTCTCCTTCCCACCTCTTCCCTCTCCTCCCTCTCCCTCTCTCCCTTGCCTTTGTATCCTGCGTGTGCCTTATACGGCGAAGACCTTCCAGTTGCCCACAGATGGCTGACGTGCAACAATGAA
>NW_028234412.1:19712781-19715281 GCF_977035675.1 Penaeus japonicus
CTCTCTCTCTCTCTCTCTCTCTCTCTCTCTCTCTCTCTCTCTCTCTCTCTCTCTCTCTCTCCATCTCCATCTCCATCTCCATCTCTCTCTCTCTCTTTATCTTTCTCTCTCCCTCTCTTTCTCTCCCTCCCCATCTCTCACTCTCTTTCTCTTTCCTTCTCCCTCTCTCGCCCTCTCCATCTCTCACTCTCTCTCTTTCCCCATCTCTCTCTCTCTTTCTCCATCTCTCTCTCTCTCTCTCTCTCTCTCTCTCTCTCTCTCTCTCTCTCTCTCTCTCTCTCTCTCTCCTCATACGATCTTTCTCTGCTCTCTATCTATCCTATCTATTCTATCTCTCATCCATCTCTTCCATCTGTGTCTTTCCTGTAGTCCTCTCTCTCTCTTGCATCTCTTCTCTCGCCCTCGTCTCTCCTCTCTCTCTCTCTCATCTCTCTCTCTCTCTCTCTCATATTCTCTCTCTCTCTCTCTCTCTCTCCATAGTGTTCACGTTCTAAATGTGTGTGGCTGACGCTCATACATGTGTCTGATCTGCGTCTGTGTTTGTGTGCTGTGTATGTGCATGTCTCTCATCTATCATCTCTCTCTCTCTCTCTCTCTCCTCTCTCTCTCTCTCTCCCCATCTCCATCTTCTCTCTCTCTCTCTCTCTCTCCTCTCCATCTCTCCATTCTATCTCTCTCTTTCTTTCTTTCTGTCTGTGTGTGTGTGTATAATATATATATGTATATATATATCTATATATATATATATATATATATATATATATATATATATTAACAATCACACTCATAATATATATATTATGTATGTATGTGTGTGTGTAATTGTGTGTGTGTATGTATGTGTGTGTGTGAGTGTATGTGTGTATGGACACTGTAACATCCAAGCTATAGAAGTCTTCAATTAAATTTTTGGACTAGAGCCCCCCCCCACACACACACTACCCCTCATATACTATAGCCGGGCGCCATGCAAGGCCAACTTTTTTCTGCTAACGCAGTAATTTAGTCATTATGTTGTGAGTTACAACTGCAATGGCAACACCCCCCCCCCCACCCCCACCCCTCAATTCTTCTAGTTAATTTAGGGTAGACCGTACCTTGCAGGTCGCAGCTGTATGTATATGTGGGTGTGAGTGTAGGTGTGTATGTGTATGTATATGTGGGTGTGGATGTGTGTGTGTGTGTGTGTGTGTACGAGATCACAGCTCCGCTTGTGAGCTCGGTCGCCTTACCCCCCCCCCCCCCCCTCCCCCCACCCCCCCCCCACCCCCGTGTGTGTGTGTGTATGTGTGTGTGTGTGTGTGTGTGTGTCACACTCCCTGGTGTATTTCTTGATATATATATTATATATATATATATATATATATATATATATATTATATATATATATATATGTATATATATATATATATATATATATATATATATATATTTATGTATATATATATGATAAATAGATATAGATAAATATTCTAAAACAGGATATACAGTATACATTTTTCTAGATAAATATGATGTGAATGAGAATTGTCATACTGCTGCTGATAACAGTATTGGTGATTTGTATTGAAGGTATTCGCTCATTGTTGTTTCTTAATTGATGCTGTTCATTGTGTCATCGGGGTGATGGTATTGATAAGTATTCCTTTGATGATATTAGTTAGATACAACTGCATCTTAATAGATTTAGGACAAAGTAGTCAGGGATTTGTATTCTGCCACAACACTCTTTTATCTCTCTCTCTCTCTCTCTCTCTTTCTCTCTACCCTTCTCCCTCTCCTAACCCCAAAATTAATTATATGTCAGTGGAATTCAGCAATATGCAAATTTGAAAAGACACCGTCTCTCCCTGGAGAGTTTCACTTTATGATCTGCGATATATTGCGACTTTATAACTTTTTTTATTAACTGCCAATATTTCTCTGGGTTAAAGAGGCCACGCCCGGGCCGGACTGCGAAGCCCCGGTAGAACCCATCAATTAAAGAATGCGTGTGTTCGGATCGCCTCGCTAACTGTGGGTGTTCTGGTATTTTTGCGTTGGTTGATTGTTGGTTTGGTTGTGTGTGCTTTTCATTTCTGTCTTTTGTTATCTTTGATAGTTGTAGTTTTGCTGTGTTTCCTTTACTTTACTCTTTGGAGACAGAGAGGGAGAGGGTGGAAGAAGAAGAAAAAGAACACATAAAATGTATATGCAAAGATGAATATATATATATATATATAGAGAGAGAGAGAAAGAAAGAAAGAGAGAAATATGTCTTTCGCATCTTTACTGTACCAAAGTAAAGAACACAAATAATTAGTTAACACAGTGGCATCATAGGGTTCTCGATATGATAAAAGTTATAGTATCCAATAGAAAAACTTTTTTTTCAATGATGTAATATTTCAACAAACAAAGAAAGCAAGACCGGGACATTTGAATACCTGGCGATACCAATACCGGAGACACCAATTTTCGAAGATAACATAATTCGGAAATAATACCGACGTTTGGAAAT
>NW_028234412.1:19737781-19742781 GCF_977035675.1 Penaeus japonicus
AAAACTAATGTTATGACCTGTTTTCACGAAAATAGATAAGCTGTGGCTTATAAAAAAAAAAAAAAAAAAAAAAAAATATATATAACCAAGAATACTGAGGCTTGGCGACAGGCTGGAAGATCTGTAAAAGTGCAATTTGGAAGAAATTCAATGCAAACTTTACATTGTGTTACAGCCATTCAGACCACCTGGCATAAGATTCTGGGAACTGCTTAACGATTTTATCTCATCTGGTGTCCTTGAAGATATGATTATGATGTATCCTAAATTTTGGTTGTTATAAACATCAAGCAACTGTAAATTAGTTTGCTGAAACTGTGCAGTTCGCCGGGAAGTGCTTCTGATATAGAATTATGAATGTGAAATTACGCTGTAGCAACAAGCTGAACATTTTACAAAATGGAATTTTATAATACAAAATAAGATATCAAGTACATATACTATAGACATATTTTTGTTGCACATTGTGTATTTCATCATGCAATTCAAGTTATAAGTAATTTTGGACTTGCGATAAGGCTGCATCGAGAAGCGGCAACCGCACAAGGCCAAATGAGGAGCCTTATTAGACAGGTATTTTAATTGCCCATTCCTGCAAGCGGGCGAGCCGCCCATCATGTTATGTTGTTTTATCTTTTTATTCCTGTCGTTATCTCTTCCTCTTTTTCGTCGCGATTATTTTGAACGCGGATGAAAAGTGAGATACTTTTTTTTCTTTTTTTGAACGGAGAGTGATAGATAACTTGCACTACGTTGGAAGTTATGCTGTGTTTACTAAAGACTGTTCAACGATAGGAATTCATGATGACAACTTGGCCGCTTACTGTTAGTTAGAGTCACATCATTGACAACATATTTTTTGTGGTGTAGGAATCGTCAGTGATAAGATAAGTTCGGTCTGTGCTCTTTTGTCTGTCGTTGACATGCATAGTAAGGTTGATTTTGAAATGTGAACTCGAAAATTTACTTAATTTTCTGAGACATGCTACTGTTGACAGTAATCTAGATTTTGCATATAATTGTAGTTTCTGTTAATTTGTCCTTTAACATCAGGGTACTGCATGATTTGGAGGGATGATGATACGAAGGATGCGAGCCTGTGTTGTGAGGAAAAGTAGATTTATTGATATACCTTTTTTAATCATAAGAAACAGTATGCCTCTCCATCAGTGATTAATGTAGTCTTTTATCTATCCATTATTGATATTACAATTATTACCATTATTGCTATTATTGCATCTGACGTCTGCGAGTGCGTATGATACATTTTTTTTGTATATAATTTTTCGTGTGTGAATGTGAAGCGGTTGCGGGCTTTTTCCTCTGTATATTCCGCCGATACGTGATACATCCATTATAACTCTTTACGAGCAAATAAACTCGAGTGCACTTTCACCTGGCATGGTCTGCAGAGAACCCGCGGCGATGCCACTCATCGCCGCGAGGCATTACGGTGATGTGTAACCTTTTTATTGGCGGCGGTCCATAGCGGCGGATAATGGAATTCCGGAGCGGCCTCCTGTGAATGCGCGATTTCGGTAAGCAAATTATTATTCTTTTTTGTAAGAAGAGGGACATGGCTTGTTTTATTTATTTAGAGCTGTTGTTGTAATAATCTATAACTGGCCATTTTATTTGTGTTTTTGTGTATGTAAGTGAAAGTCCGCAGTCAATTTCATAAGCATTTTTGTTATGTGATCTGATGCTAGATGTATTGTTCGAAGGAATTCAGTAACTTCAAGTAACTTTTACCAAATTCCACTATCGCATTCTCTGTACCACAAATAGACCTGAAAGGATTTTTTTTTTTTTGCAGTTCACTAAGTTGGCCATCAGGTTTTAATTGGCAAACTACAGCCGTAAATCAGTTTGGCCCCAGGCCTTAAGAGATTAATTATCGCTGTGCCTCTGGACAGTTTGGCCACGTCTCGCAAAGCTATTTGTTTTGACCCGTAATCAACGCCATTACTGTTATCATTGTTGTCACTAGCGGTGCCACGAATGTTAACATTATCGTTATTATTGTTGTTGTTGTTGTTATTACTGCCATGATTGCTGTTGCTACTGCTAATGCTACAGCTTCTGTTTTTGTTTGCATGTTCTATCTATTTTCTTACGGGAAGAACTTTTGTTTTTCTTAAACTCCCATGTTCTACATAAAGGCAAGTAACCGTTATTTTTCCTTCTCTTTTTACTTTCGTGTGGCAGAGGAATTGCAATCAGAACATTTGATGACGTCGCCTTTTGGTGTAAGGCCTAATGGGGAGATGTCCTATAATGGTATTTTTGGAAGATTAGCTTGTCAGAAGTAACTGCCATTTGTGTGGCGACAGATATTTAGCAGTACCAGCGTTAATTGGTCATTATGACATCGCTCATTAGGGCTGACGGGAGAAAGAAAAGAGGGAGAGAGAGAAAAAAAGTAATCTCTCAGACACACAAAAAGGTCCTGTTTAGTATTCAGGGCCGAGATGAGGGCAATAGCCTGAGTGAAGCGTCGAGGAGCTATTCAGTCTTGAGTCTTTTTGAAGATTTGTTCTCATTTTTGTTGCGTTCTTGTTATCTTTTGTTTAAGATTTTTTTTGTTCTCTCTCTCTCTCTCTCTCTCTCTCTCTCTCTCTCTCTCTCTTTATCTCTTTCTCTCTCTCAATCTCTCACTCTCTATTTCTCTCTCGCCCACTCTCTCACTCTATCTCTCTTTCGCACACTCTCCCTCTCTTTCTCGCGTTTTCCTTTTCTCTCTCTTTCTCTTTCCTTCTCTCCCGACCACTTTACTCTTCCAGTTGCTTATTTTCGCCTCACTCACTTATTCTTATTCTCTCACCCTCATTCTCTCTCTTTCCATCCTTCCATCAATCTTTTCTCTCTTTCCTTCTCCACCTCATTATCTCTCTCCCTCTCTTTCTCTTTTGCTTTTTCTCTCTTTCTTTTTCATTTTCTCTTATTCTTCCTCTCCCTTTCCTACCTCTATTTTCCCTCCCTCCCTCCCTTTTTCATCACCTCGCTCACTTTCCCCCTCCCTCCCTCACGCCCTCTCTGTGGCTTAATTGCGGCCTTTTATACCGTCCGCCGTTTGTGTGTCTGTCAGCCCATGAGGTCTTTATGACGAGGGTATTTATTAGCGCGCGATGTAAACAATTTTAAACAAAAAAAAAAAAAAAAATACAATAAGAAAAAAAAAAAAAAAAAAAACAAAAAAATAAAACACACGCCCGAGCGGAGGCGACACGGGAAGCGGAGTGTAAGTCGTTAGGGTTTTACTCCTTGTTGATGGGCCGCTTGCGTGCCGTGGGTGCGCGGCGCAGGAACTCTTTTACTGTTTCTCTTCCTATTTTTTCTTTATTTCTCGCTCTCTCTACACTTAGGTCTCACATCTCTCTCTCTCTATATATATATACACACCTGGTAGCAGGGAGAGATAGAGATGAGTAGAGAGAGGCGAGGAGAGAGGAGAGAGAAACTCGGTCTCTCTCTCTCTCTCTCCTCCACTCTCTCTCTCTCTCTCTCTCTCTCTCTCTCTCTCTCTCTCTCTCTCTCTCTCTCTCTCTCTCTCTCTCTCTATCTCTCTCTCTCTCTCTCTCTTCTCTTCTCTCTTCTCTCTTCTCTCTTCTCTCTTCTCTCTCCCCCCCCCCTCTCTCTCTCTCTCTCGAAGACAAAGAAGAACTCTTCCTCTCTCTCTCTCTCTTCCTCCTCTCCCGCCCCCCCCCCCCCCTCTCCTCTCTCTCACTCTCTCTCCTCCTCCTCTCTCTCTCTCCCCCTACCTCTCTCATTTCTCCCTTTCTCTCTCTCATCTCTCCCTTTCTCTCTCTCATCTCTCCCTCCCTCTCTCTCTCTCCCTCCCTCCACCCCCTCTCTCCTCTCTCTCTCTCTCCTTCTCTCCTCTCTCTCTCTTTTCTCTCCTCTCGTCTCTCTCATCTCTGTCTCTCTCTCTCTCTCTCTCTTCCCTCCCTGCCCCTCCCTCCCTCCTCTCTTCTCTCCTCTCTCTCTCTCACGTCTCCTCTCTCTCTCTCCCCTCTCTCTCTCCCCCCCTCTCTCTCTCCTCTCCCTCTCCCTCCCTCCCTCTCTCTCTCTCTCTCTCTCTCTCTCTCTCTCTCTCTCTCTCTCTCTCTCTCTCTCTCTCTCTCTCTCTCTCTCTCTCTCTCTCTCTCCCTCCCTCCCTCCCTCCCTCTGACTCACTCGTTCTCCCTGCCCCATTATTTACCGACATAACAATCAGAATTCGAATCATTTGAACATTATTTTCTACTGCGTTGATAAATGACCCCAATGTTGATTTGATTTCCTTTGCAATTGTTACATGCAGGGAGTTATTAGTCTGAGGGCATCGATTGTCGAACGAAAACTGCGAAGATTATTTTTTTCTTTCGTGATGAGGGGGAGACGAAGGGGAGGTGCTTTATCTTGGAAAATCTTGCTTTGTAATTTGGACAGCCTTGTTGACCATTGTTCACAGAGCTCGACAGTGGTGGGTGATGTCCAGGAAATGTTTGAGTGATGTTTCTTGTTACATTGTCTGTATGAATTATTAAGGCGAGACGCTTTCTACATAGAGTTTAGTGATTCACTAATAGATTTGGTGAATAGCATTGTAGGTGCTGCATTTGATATATATAACATTGCTATTACTAATCTTACTATTATCGTTATTATTAGTAGTATATTTGTCATTGTTATTGTCATTTCTGTCAGTATAAGTGTTCATGTTATTTCAATTTTTGTTACTAATTACCACTACTATTTCGTTGTTTGATAACAATGAAATCATCCTCATCATTAATATTACCACGTCAGTTCATTTGTTCATCCGCGCCAACATCATCACCGTTGTTTGGACATGACGAAATTCTCCCTCAAGAAGAAGGGCGAAGGCGAGCCATGCCGCTGCGGCTGCCTCGCCATTGGCGTCCAGGAGCCTCGTGCATGAGTCTCCTTCCTCTCGCCTCGTGTACGAGTCTCCTTCGTCTCGCCTCGTGCACGAGTCTCCTTCGTCTCGCCTCCCT
>NW_028234412.1:19760281-19765281 GCF_977035675.1 Penaeus japonicus
CGAGAAAATGGTCGTCCCCATCGACAGACTAATCCTGATTAGGGGATATTTTGTCGCCGGGATCGCCGCCACCGTGCAGCGCCTGTGACTCGACTCATCATAAAGCGCGCAGACTGGGACGGTTATAAGGCTTCTCTGCGTTGTTTGTGGCGGTAAAATCTTTAGAATTTACAGACGGTTAAATTTTAATCACACTTTTTCCTAAAAGCATATTTATTTCAAGTAACTTATTATTGCAGAATATGCAGTCACTATGCCATAAACTCAGATTATAAGATAACGAATTCACTGATTTCTTTCAATAGTTGCGTGGTTCTGGTTCTTTTTTATACTGCTTCCTGTTGGAGAAGCCATTTCGCGAATGGTCACTTCACAGATTATTTTACTCTACTGCCTCAAGTATACTTATTTCCAGTTACTTCCCACTGCACTTTACTTTAAAGTGGGAGATATATATATTTAGCACGATAGTTTTTGTCACTTCAGCGCTTTAAACTAAGTTTGATAAGTTGATGAAGCGCCCAAAGGGTCGAGGAGTCGGCAACATAAGCCTAAGAAACTTTCTACTGTATAACCAATAGGATTTAAGCCTTACATCAGTCACTTTTTTGTGTGCGGGAATATTTGTATTCCAGTAATTACAATTCCCCTCAATCAGCTCTATCCTCAGTCTCTCTGCCCCCACCCTCCTCTCCCCTCCCCTCACCCAGCTCTATCCCCAGTCCCCCCTTTCTCACCCTCCTCTCCCCTCCCCTCACTCAGCTCTATCCTCAGTCTCTCTACCCCCACCCTCCTCTCCCCTCCCCTCAATCAGCTCTATCCTCAGTCTCTCTGCTCTAACCCTCCTCTCCCCTCCCCTCACCCAGCTCTATCCTCAGTCCCATTGCTCTCACCCTCCTCTCCCCTCCCCTCACCCAGCTCTATCCTCACTCCCCTTGCCCCCACCCTCCTCTCCCCTCCCCTCACCCAGCTCTATCCTCAGTCCCCCTGTTCTCACCCTCCTCTCCCCTCCCCTCACCCAGCTCTATCCTCACTCCCCCTGCTCTCACCCTCCTCTCCCCTCCCCTCACCCAGCTCTACCCTCCCCTCACCCTCCTCTCCCCTCCCCTCACCCAGCTCTATCCTCACTCCCCTCGCCCCCACCCTCCTCTCCCCTCCCCTCACCCAGCTCTATCCTCACTCCCCCTGCTCCCACCCTCCTCTCCCCTCCCCTCACCCAGCTCTATCCTCACTCCCCTTGCTCTCACCCTCCTTTCCCCTCCCCTCACCCAGCTCTATCCTCAGTCCTATTGCTCACACCCTCCTCTCCCCTCCCCTCACTCAGCTCTATCCTCAGTCTCTCTGCTCTCACCCTCCTCTCCCCTCCCCTCACCCAGCTCTATCCTCAGTCCCATTGCTCTCACCCTCCTCTCCCCTCCCCTCACCCAGCTCTATCCTCAGTCCCCTTGCTCTCACCCTCCTCTCCCCTCCCCTCACCCAGCTCTATCCTCAGTCCCCTTCCCCCCACCCTCCTCTCCCCTCCCCTCACCCAGCTCTATCCTCAGTCCCCTTGCTCTCACCCTCCTCTCCCCTCCCCTCACCCAGCTCTATCCTCAGTCCCCCTGCTCTCACCCTCCTCTCCCCTCCCCTCACCCAGCTCTATCCTCAGTCCCCTTGCCCCCACCCTCCTCTCCCTCCCCACACCCAGCTCTATCCTCAGTCCCATTGCTCCCACTTTTCCTCTCCCTCCCTCACCAGCTCTATCATCAGTCTCTCTGCTTCCCTCCTCTCTCCCCTCACCCAGCTCTATCCTCAGTCTCTCTGCTCTCACCCTCCTCTCCCCTCCCCTCACCCAGCTCTATCCTCAGTCCCCTTGCCCCCACCCCCCTCTTCCCTCCCCTCACCCAGCTCTATCCTCAGTCTCTCTGCTCTCACCCTCCTCTCCCCTCCCCTCACCCAGCTCTATCCTCAGTCCCCTCCCCTCAATCAACTCTATCCTCAGTCCCCCTGTTCTCACCCTCTTCCCCCTCCCCACACCCAGCTCTATCCTCACTCCCCTTGCTCTCACCCTCCTCTCCCCTCCCCTCACCCAGCTCTATCCTCAGTCTCTCTGCTCTCACCCTCCTCTCCCCTCCCCTCACCCAGCTCTATCCTCAGTCTCTCTGCTCTCACCCTCCTCTCCCCTCCCCTCACCCAGCTCTATCCTCAGTCCCCTTGCTCTCACCCTCCTCTCCCCTCCCCTCACCCAGCTCTATCCTCAGTCCCCCCCCCTCAACCATCTCTGGCCTCCGTCCCCCTGTTCTCCCCCTCCTCTCCCTCCCCACACCCAGCTCTATCCTCACTCCCCTTGCCCCTACCCTCCTCTCCCCTCCCCTCACCCAGCTCTATCCTCAGTCCCCTTGCCCCTACCCTCCTCTCCCCTCCCCTCACCCAGCTCTATCCTCAGTCTCTCTGCTCTCACCCTCCTCTCCCCTCCCCTCACCCAGCTCTATCCTCACTCCCCTTGCTCTCACCCTCCTATCCCCTCCCCTCACCCAGCTCTATCCTCAGTCCCCTCCCCTCAATCAACTCTATCCTCAGTCCCCCTGTTCTCACCCTCCTCTCCCTCCCCACACCCAGCTCTATCCTCACTCCCCTTGCCCCTACCCTCCTCTCCCCTCCCCTCACCCAGCTCTATCCTCAGTCCCCCTGCTCCCACCCTCCTCTCCCCTCCCCTCACCCAGCTCTATCCTCAGTCCCCCTGCTCTCACCCTCCTCTCCCCTCCCCTCACCCAGCTCTATCCTCACTCCCCCTGCTCCCACCCTCCTCTCCCTCCCCACACCCAGCTCTAGCCTCACTCCCTTCTCCCCCACCCTCCTCTCCCCTCCCCTCACCCAGCTCTATCCTCACTCCCATTGCTCTCACCTTCCTCTCCCCTCCCCTCACCCAGCTCTATCCTCATTCCCCTTGCCCCCACCCTCCTCTCCCCTCCTCACACCCAGTTCTATCCTCACTCCCCTTGCCCCCACCCTCCTCTCCCCTCCCCACACCCAGCTCTATCCTCAGTCCCTTTGCTCTCACTCCCCTCTCCCCTCCCCTCACCCAGCTCTATCCTCACTCCCCCTACTCTCACCCTCCTCTCCCCTCTCCTCACCCATCTCTATCCTCAGTCCCATTGCTCTCACCCTCCTCTCCCCTCCCCTCACCCAGCTCTATCCTCAGTCCCCCTGCTCTCACCCTCCTCTCCCCTCCCCTCACCCAGCTCTATCCTCACTCCCCCTGCTCTCACCCTCCTCTCCCCTCCCCTCACCCAGCTCTATCCTCAGTCCCCTTGCTCTCACCCTCCTCTCCCCTCCCCTCACCCAGCTCTATCCTCAGTCCCATTGCTCTCACCCTCCTCTCCCCTCCCCTCACCCAGCTCTATCCTCAGTCCCCCTGCTCCCACCCTCCTCTCCCCTCCCCTCACCCAGCTCTATCCTCAGTCCCCTTGCTCTCACCCTCCTCTCCCCTCCCCTCACCCAGCTCTATCCTCAGTCTCTCTGCTCTCACCCTCCTCTCCCCTCCCCTCACCCAGCTCTATCCTCAGTCCCCTTGCTCTCACCCTCCTCTCCCCTCCCCTCACCCAGCTCTATCCTCAGTCCCCTTGCTCTCACCCTCCTCTCCCCTCCCCTCACCCAGCTCTATCCTCAGTCTCTCTGCTCTCACCCTCCTCTCCCCTCCCCTCACCCAGCTCTATCCTCAGTCCCCTTGCTCTCACCCTCCTCTCCCCTCCCCTCACCCAGCTCTATCCTCAGTCCCCTTGCTCTCACCCTCCTCTCCCCTCCCCTCACCCAGCTCTATCCTCAGTCTCTCTGCTCCCACCCTCCTCTCCCCTCCCCTCACCCAGCTCTATCCTCAGTCCCCTTGCTCTCACCCTCCTCTCCCCTCCCCTCACCCAGCTCTATCCTCAGTCCCTTTGCTCTCACTCCCCTCTCCCCTCCCCTCACCCAGCTCTATCCTCACTCCCCCTACTCTCACCCTTCTCTCCCCTCCCCACGCCCAACTCTCTATCCTCAGTCCCCCTGCTCCCACCCTACTCTTCCTTCCCCTCACCCAGCTCTATCCTCAGTCCCCCTGCTCTCACCCTCCTCTCCCCTCCCCTCACCCAGCTCTATCCTCACTCCCCCTTCTCTCACCCTCCTCTCCCCTCCCCTCACCCAGCTCTATCCTCAGTCTCTCTGCTCTCACCCTCCTCTCCCCTCCCCTCACCCAGCTCTATCCTCAGTTTCTCTGCTCTCACCCTCCTCTCCTCCCAGCCTCTTTCCTCAGTCCATTGCTCACACCTCTCTCCCCTCACCCAGCTCTATCCTCAGTCCCCTTGCTCTCACCCTCCTCTCCCCTCCCCAGCTCTATCCTCAGTCCCATTGCTCCCACCCTCCTCTCCCCTCCCCTCACCCAGCTCTATCCTCAGTCCCCCTGCTCCCACCCTCCTTTCCCCTCCCCTCACCCAGCTATATCCTCACTCCCCCTTCTCCCACTCTCCTTTCCCCTCCCCACACACATTTGCCAGATAATCTTAAAATCAATTTAAAAAGAATGAGCCGAGAATGAAAGTCGGGAAGACCAGGGAAGGTGTGAAACCGTGTAATGAAGGCGCACGTCGCCTTCTCTCCAACCTGAAGAGGCGTGCCTGCTCCTTATGATTGCCATTTTTCAGTCGGGCTGGAAAATTACTGTAGTTGCAGGTGCTATTGTCAGTCTTATCGTTATTATTATGATTATTGCACTACTGCTATAACGATAACTATTTTGTTATTATTATTATCGCCGTCCATTACCATCATCATTACCTTTTTTACATACCTTCTTAAGCTTCACGTCATCATAGTCATCATTATTCCGCTTGTATATACGACTCTTACACTTTCTGAACGAATCTGAAAAGACAATGTGTCGCTAAAAAAGCTTGGGCACGTCAAAGAACGTTTTTTGTCAGTCGTTTATATAATCTGAAGGAAATCGGTCTAGTAATTTTGTAGAAATGTATATTTGTTATTTTTGT
>NW_028234412.1:19770281-19772781 GCF_977035675.1 Penaeus japonicus
ATGAGTTGATTAATAATTCCTCGTGCGCAGGATTACTCATTGACACAGCGAATGAAACAGCCAATATGGCGCCTCACCAACCTATCGAGGATGGGTCTTCTATTGACTTTCTAGCAGTAAAGTCAACCTGAGAAAAGTTAAGTTTTATATTCCATTCTCTACGACCCAAGGTTAAAGATATCTCGAAGTGTGCAGATATTGTTGCTCATACTAACTGATCATTATCGGTTCCCTGATGAAGCACAGAGGCAGACTATCAAGTGGAGAACTTAATGTGCTTTGCAAGGCGTGCTGACCACTTGCTACATGTGACACGGCGTACCCAGTGACCTCACCGGGTTAGATACGGAAAAAATAGATAAGCTTGTTTTCTTCACGGAAGGTATTTTGAACAATAGTGTCTATTAATATCTCTTTTTTTTATCTATTCATCCTATTCTATTTTTATTCTTTGAATGCGCATTGTTCTTTCTCGCCGAGCTTCGTTGCGCCACTGCATGTGTGTGAGCGTTTATGCTGATTTAAGCTATTTGTTTGTATGAATTGTTTACGTTTTTATGTGTGAGAGATGGAGCGAAAGGGAAAAGGAAATAGGAAATATAATTAGAGTGAAGGGGGAAAAGGGTAGACAGGAAGGGAAAAGAAAGGGAAGGTAGGAAAGGAAGGGAAGGAAAGAATGATAGGGCGAGTGAACGAGTGAACGAGTGAGTGCGGGGAGACAGTGATTCTATGCGTCAATGTAGGAAGGAAAAGCAAATAGTGAGAAAAGGTAGTAGTGATAATTTGTAGTAGGTTTCGATTTTAGATTTTTTGGGGATCGATTTCTGTTCTTCACTCTTATTCTTACTTGATTGAGATGGCAAAGCTAGTTTATTTTTCATAATGGAATTAATACTTTTATTACGGAAACAAAGATAAATTTTGAGATGAATAGTAGGGTGTCCATCGTCTCTTGCACTTCTGTAAAATGCCATTGTATCAACTCGTAGAAATCTTCCAGGGAAATAAGGTCTATGTGCATCATCGCATGGTTGAAGCACTTTGCGCATGGTTAACACTTCCCTTCTTTTCTGTCCGATTCTCGCACCGCCCTCTGAGTCCTCTCCCAAAACCTTAAAGCCGACGCACGAGTTGTTGTCTTAATGCTATTCTAGGAAATGGCCTCGCTCGTCTCTCAACCTCTCAGCCATCCATCTCCATCATTCCTTCACTCTCTACTTCACCAACCTGCAGTGAATCCTCCGCCATCTATTTATGACTTTTTCTTTTTCCATTGAGCAAAATAATTCCATCTGCCTCTCCATGATCATTTTTTTGCATTCACCACATCCCAAATACTGTTATATATCAGTACTGAGTATTCTTACATACGGGATACCAAAGTCTCCTCATTCTTGGAATATATTATCAAGTTGTTCTTTATGATTGCTCTTCTTCCTGGACAGTCTCCTCCAGGCTTGCTTTGGTTAACGAGAGCCATTCGGTATCTTCGGAGCGATCGACATTTTTAGCCCCTACTTCAAAACTTATTTCTTAGCTTTTGGTATCTCACTTTCTCTCTCTTTCCCATTTCCATTAACCTGCGGCTAAGACCTCCCTCAATGTTTCAGAATTTCCTTTCTTTTGCCGATTCTGACTGTTGATGCCGTCCATCCTGTCCTCGACTTTGGCTTTCCTACATCTTTGATATCTAATTGCAGTGCCTGCTTCTCCTGCTATTTGAGTTGGTGGCTCCTTTGTTTTCCCTGCTCTGTAAAAGCTGTTGTTCGTCCGGTAGTCATCCGGTCTGTCCTCAAATCCTTCTCCTCGCCCTGACATCCTCCGCTCTGCTCCTATCGCCAACCGTCCGAGTTATCGCCCAAGTGCAGTAGGATTTACATCAGTAATATCGTTCGCATTAATCTTCCCCGAAGAGAGTTCTTTATTCCATCTTTCTCATGCGATTTCTCACAGCTGATGACGTTACTTTTACCCCTTTTCGAACCCTCGAACCTTCCGTTATCACAACCATCGCCATCATCATCATTATCATCGTCACCATCATAATCATTATCATCGTCATCACCATCAGTGATGGTAGTAGTAGTACTATTACTTTTGGTACTGCTACTACTGCTACCACTACTACTACTATTATTACTGTGATTATAATTACAAAATCTGTGACTTTAACTAAAACTTATAACATCAGTAGTATTTGGGCTCATATGACAACGTTTATTGATAAATATATTATTATTACAATTATGTTCCAGATAATAGTTTAGTATTTATAAACACATATCTTTTTCATATTTAAACTGACAGATTATGTGTATGACATACGGTATGATCATGCCTATTTTCCTCTGTTGATAGCCTGGTATATATAACATTGCAAGAAGAGATAAAAAGGGTGTGTGTTTGTGCCCTGTCTGGCTGTCTCTGTGTATACGTGCTTGTGTAGGTATGCATACATGTGTGTGTATGTGTTTGTGTGTGTTTTGTTATACTGCCAACG
>NW_028234412.1:19782781-19785281 GCF_977035675.1 Penaeus japonicus
GGGAGGAGGGCTCGATGTCGAGGAAGGAGGGAGGAACAGAAAGAAGAAGAAAGATATGGAATTAAGAGAGAGAGAGAGAAGGGTGGGGTATAAATACAGAGGTAGAGAGAGAAAACAGAAACAGAAGAGGAGAGAAAGGTCGAGATATCTTTTTTTTAGCTCTCAAAGCTCAAGAAATCCACATCCTTCTCTGTGCTCGTGCCCCCCGCCACGGCAAGGTCTCTCAACATAATCGCCCAATTATCTGCTTATTGATGCTTGCCCATGATACTCTTTCTCCACTCCAGCCCTACCCACCCTACTCCACTCCTGCCCTCATCCCCCTCTTCCACTTCAGCCCCTTCCCACCCTGCTCCACCCCTGACCCAGTCCCTACCTCTTCTTACACCCCTGACCCCAACCCCTAACCCTGTCCCCACCCCTATTCCATACCACCCTCCAGCCCCTCACCCTCCAGCCTCTCACCCTCCATCCGTGACAAGGACCCCCTGCCATCTCGAGCTCTCCACCTCAGCATGGTGTCATCGCCCAAGTTCAATAATCCTGTTTTTGATTCATTGCGGCCTTTTTCGTCGTATTGAAGCAGTGTTTTCCTTCTTGGTGATCTCCCTCTTTTCATCTCGCTCCTTTTCGCTATTCATCGGTGCAAGTGCTTGTGTCTTTTATTCATAATTCGGTGTCCTTTTTCTTTTTCTTTTTTTTAGTTTTTCTCTCTCGTCTTTCTTTCCCCATCCTCATCCCTCTTCCTCTCCCTCTACCCTCTCCCTCTCCCTCTCCTTTCCCTCTCCCTCTCCCTCTCCTTTCCCTCTCCTTTCCCTCTCCTTTCCCTTCTCCATCTCTTGATGATTAATTTGACAGCGATTTTGTTCGCATCAGCACTAGCAGTGACACTATATAACAATAACAGAGAATGAAACAATGACAGTGACATGGACAATAGTACAGAGTGTAGAGAAAGCATCATTAAAACCAACAGCAGTAGCAGCTACAACAGCGACAGTGACCAGAAGAGTGGTGGCAACAGTATTGTTAGCTACAACGGGAAATGAGGCCGGGGAGCTTTATAGCCCTGAGGGGTTTTGTTTGTGTGTGAGTGCGTGTGTGTGTTTGTGTGTGTGTGTGGGGGGGGAGTGATTGAGAAATAGTAAAACTAAACGAAATCAGATTTCTAGTTATATTTTCCACTATGATTTTACGCAAACAACAAATATGCCCAGACATGTGCACAGACATGTTGTTTTACTATTTCTCAATCACTCAACCACCAACCCACTCACGCACGCACTCACTCACTCACTTACTCCTTCCCTCTCTCCCTCTCTCCCTCCCTCCCTCCCTCCCCTGCATCCCACCCAGCACCATCCCCCTCCCTGTTCTCCCCTTCTCCCTCCCTCTCCCTCTCTCTCCTTCGCTCTCTTGGCATGACTAATTTTCGTTTTTAAGATAATTTGCATTTAAATTATATTGTCGGACAGTCTGTTCTTGTCAGGTTTACTACTGGTTAGCGAGGCTTGGCTGATCGCCGAGCGAGTGCTCTGGTGTGACCATGAATGGATCGAGGTGTGGGATTCGTAAAGTCTTTTACAAAACTCTGATTAAAGAAGATGGGAGAAGATAGTACTGATAAAACGAAGGAGAACCAGAAAAGTCCCAAGTAGAAGATGAGGGAGAGTTAAAAGGAAAAGGAGAAAATTGAGTAAAGAAAAAGTGAAAGGAGAAGCAAAAACATAAGTAGAAGAATGGAGAAGAAAGTAGAACATTATGAAGAGAAGAAGGAGGAGATAAAAGGATCTGTCCACCAATGCTATCTGATCCCCGATGGCTGGCCTGTCCTTCTGGTGTCACTTCGATATCCTGCTATTCACCTCCCTCCATTGTGACGGTAAAGACGACGCCAATGCGAATTTTATCTATTTATGTAATTGATATCAACAATCATGTTTTTTCTTACTCAGGTATCCATCCTAGTCAGCTCCATTCAGAAGTACCATCGGTTCAGGGACACTTAGAGAGAGTCGTAAGAGTTGAATGGATGATGAGAAGGATTCATCTGAAGAGCAGTTGAACAAGATGGCCATCGGGTGCATTCGGGAGCTGGTGAGAGGGCGCGCCTGGGATGGATTGATTGACTGGGCCTGAATCATGCACGAGGCAGATGGGGTTACTGGTCCCTTTGTCTATGTGTTTCTGATTTCCGCCATCTACTCTCTCTTTCGCTTTATGTTTATTCGTGTATAGATATTAATGAATATCAGTTAACAGAATTTATTTATTACGTTGAGTGTGTTTTGTTGTGATGTTATCTATTACGTTTTTGTATTTTGCTTATATTTTACTCGATATATGATTTAAATTACTTATTATTTATCCATCGAAGAGTTCCTTGCTAATCTTGCGAACATTAATTTTACTCGCATTCAATTTCCTATGCAGTTCTACATTTCTATAGGGTGTTGCTTGCATTGCCTGGAGCATTCCCGTTACGGACATGAGTATCGAA
>NW_028234412.1:19790281-19797781 GCF_977035675.1 Penaeus japonicus
CGTGTTTAATGTCGGTCGTCGTCCAGGGATTTGCATGTTTTATCTGTTGTATTATATTTCAATTATGTATGCACACACCCACACACACACACACACACACACACACACACACACACACACACACACACACACACACACACACACACACACACACACACACACACACACACACACACACACACACATACACACAACAATTAAAGTAAATGATTAATTTAAAGTCTAGCATTTGATGATGTTTGGTAGGAATCTAACCCATAGTATCTGTTGTATTTATGAAATTATTTATTTTCCTGTGATGCAATTGTTCAACTTAATTTTATATTACTGGCCACATATTTTAGCTTTATGAAAAGAGAGAAAAGTATGAATTAAGGATATTATGGGCTAAAAGGAAGTGGTGGATTTCCAGAAAAGTGTTTTGTAGTAGTCTGGGTGTCTGGGCGGGAAGTGTACTGTGCAATTTCCTTTGTTTCTGCTGATTATTCTGGCATATTTTGAGGATACATATAATTTCAGTAAGTCCAATTAGATTGTCTTATTTTTATGATGTAAGTTGGTGTTAGTCAAAGGAATATATTGTGTTTATATCTTAAAATCCGTGATGAAAGTGTGGTGGAGTGTTTGTTTACATTTTGAATAACGCCTCATGCAACGACTTTTATTTAAAGGTTCATTTTGAAGCTAAACACTGAATAATACGTTTCATGTGTTGAAGGATCTCAAAGTCATTGGTTCCATGTATTTAATAAGAGGGATTATATTGTTGACAATTTGTGATTCTAAAGGTCGTCCAACTGAATACTTCTTTATTGGAATAATTGATCAGTTTCTGTATTTTACCTAGGTCTTTTACTTGAGAACAACATTAGTATCATTTAAGAATGATAGGCTGCAAGAGTTTGGTTAATGATCAATAAGATTAAGATGCAGCCGTGTCAGTTCTTTCTTGAACCCTAGATATCGGTGTAAATTATCACATGAGACCTTGATTTAACAAGTGTTGAATTTGTGAAAATAGTGTCAATGGACCTGACAACATGGGCTATAACAATACAAATGTATGTGTTTTGTATGTATTAGTATATGTGTGTTTGTGTGTGCGTGCGTGTGTGTGCCCGCGCGCGCATATGTAATAAGAGGGATAGAGAGACAGATTGATATATAGATCTGTTGCATTTTATAGGACTGTAGAAGGGTTTATGATTATTGCTCTCTTTTAATGTGTGGTATGTCTCTCGCTATTTTTATCCTTATTATTTGTAATTGGCTTTATTGTTTTGCTGTAGCTGTTGCTTTTTGTGATGATTATTAATTATTATTATTGTTATTATCTGTTATTGGTACGACTTTTATTTGTTACAATTATTGTTATTGTTATCATTTTTGTTTTTATTATTATCATTATTATTATCATCATCATCATCATCATCATCATCATCATCATCATTATTATTATCATTATCATTATCATTAATCATCACCATTATCACTAATGTGTTGTTGATATTATCAATACTGCTGTTATCATAATAATGATGATGATGATTATTATTGTAATTTACACTTTTTCTACTTAAAAGTATATGCTCAATAACAAGCGAATGAATGTCTAAAATCTTATCCCAATAAGTACTTCCAAATGATTTAAACAAATATTTACTGAAATGCAAACATGCATCTGCGCGCACACATTCACCCCCCAAAATAATAAATTTGAGCCAAGACTCAGCTGCACTCAGAACGACATACATAAGGGCGTTCTGCTGTGCGAACTCCCTGTAAGCGGGAGGCAAACGCGCTGACAAATCTAACCTCCGTGAGTGTTATATTCTTCCAAGAAATGTTTAACAAAGGAGAGGGAGAGAAGGAGGAAGAGAGTGAAAGAGGGAAGAAGGAGAGGTAGGGGTAGGAAGAGTGGAAAGGAGGAGAGGAAGAGGGAGAAGTTTTTTATTGGTCTTGTCTCTATTTCCTTTCGCTTCATCTTTCTTTTGACATTGCTTTATTCCACTTCTCATTTGTTTTGTTTTGCCTCTCTCTCATCTCATGTCCTATCTCTCTGCACATAATTTGTCCATATACCCCTCCTTCAAAAAGCGAGGTTTTGTGAGTAATGATGAAGGCGCAGGTGTGGCCGGGGGCGCGCGGTGAGGTCGCGTTATGATGAAGGAAAGGCGGATGAAAGCGTCCGTCGCACCGCAAGTATTTTGACGTGAACGATCCCGGCGGTGACGCAGCTGGGGAGGCGGCCGTGAGAAACATGTGCTATGTGAAATTCTCTACCTACCTACCTACCTACCTATCTCCCTTCCTCCCTGTCCCCTCCCTCCCCCTCCCTCCCATCCTCTCTCTCTCTCTCTCTCTCTCTCTCTCTCTCTCTCTCTCTCTCTCTCTCTCTCTCTCTCTCTCTCTCTCTCTCTCTCTCTCTCTCTCTCTCTCTCTCTCTCTCTCTCATTTTCCTTCAACAAAAAGCAAAGAAACAAACACCAACGTAGAAGTTGCCAGATTTTTTCCCTTTATAATTAGTGTTACAGGGATGAGCAGGTGGAGAGAGAAAGGAAGATAGCGAAAGATCTACGGCATGAGTCACGGGGCGATGAGGGGGATCAAAGGAGAGGAGAGTGGCGAAAAGGTGATGGGGAGTAGAAGGGAAGGAGGTGAGGGGGAGGGGGAGGGAGAGGGAGAAGGAGAAGGAGAGGGAGGAAAGGGAGAAGGAGAGGGAGGAAAGGGAGAAGGAGAGGGGAGAGGGAGAAAGAGAAGGAGAGGGGGAGAGGGAGAGGGGGGGAGAGAGAGAGAGTGAGAGAGAGAGAAAGAGATATAGGGGTAACCAGGGTCTTCATACCAAGAGTGTAAAGAGTTATGAATGTAAGAGTGGTGATAAAATTCATTATTTGTTATTATTATTATTACTATTATTTTATTTATTTTTTTGACAAAAAAAAAACGAAACCGGAAGTAAACTTATTGTGTCTAATTGTACGATTTTACAGTAATAGATATGCACAGTAAATAAATAACAGACATAAGCGAAAACACAAAGACGTCAGACACCTTTCAAGACACCTGGGGGTGTTTGGAGCGAGAGGAAGGTCGATTAAAGCGTCCTCTTCCGTTGCCGGCAGAGAGGTCCTCTGTCGCCGGCTGTCGTCACGTGGCCATCCTGGCGGCGATTTCGATCGAGGGAGACATTGGTCGGGAAGCGAGTCCTCGTCATCCTCTTCCTCTTCGTTTTCCCCTTCCCTTTCTCGTTTTCTACTCCTTTCTCCTTCCCTCTCCTCTCCTTGACTCTCCTCCTCTTCCCTCCCTTTCTCTCCTTCACTCCTCCTCCTCTCCTTCCCTTCCTCTCTCCTTCTCTCCTCCTCCTCCTCCTCCTCCTCCTCCTCCTCCTCCTCCTCCTCTTCCTCCTCCTCCTCCTCCTCCTCCTTCCTTCCTCCTCCTCTCCCTTCTTCTCCTCCTCCTCTCGCTTCTCCTTCTTTTCCTCTCTCCTCCTCCTCCTCCCCCTCTCTCTTCTCCTCTTTCCCTCTCTCCTCCTCCTCCTCTATCTTCTCTCTTCTCCTCCTTTCCCTCTCTCTCCTCCTCTTCCTCCTCCTCTCTCTCTCTCTCTCTCTCTCTCTCTCTCTCTCTCTCTCTCTCTCTCTCTCTCTCTCTCTCTCTCTCTCTCTCTCTCTCTCTCTCTCTCTCTCATATTATCATCTTGCTTTCCTTCTTATTCTTCTTGTCTTCTTCCTCTTCCTGCTCTATTTCTTCCTCTACTTCCCTCTTCTTTCTCACCCCCTCACTCACTCTCTTTCACCCCTTCCCCCTTGTGCCCTTCACAAGCAACGGCTGAAAGTTTCCGAAAGTCTTATTGTTTGGCGCGAGACGTTACGCGTCGTAGAATGTGTACGTTTTGAGAGAGATCTGATTCTTTTTATTTTTCCGAAGGTGGCGGAGGGGGCCGGAGTCGTCGCTTGTGGTAGTGCCGGTTGTCTTTATTCTGCTCAATTGGGACTTGTTTTTGCGTTTGCAATCGCGCGCCCGCGCACGCACACACACACACACACACACACACACACACACACACACACACACACACACACACACACACACACACACACACACACACACACACACACACACACACACACACACACACACACACACACACACACACACACACACACACATAGCATAAAGTATGTGACTTTACGTTCTACAATATGATGATTTTTAATTGTATAAGGAAATATAATTATTTGAATCCTCGCTCTTCTCTTTCTTCGGATTGATATCATTCCCTCCATTTCCCGACTATTATTTATTTTTTTTTTTTGGTGTTCCTCTCGTCTTGTTTCTTTTCCTCTCTCTCTCTCTCTCTCTCTCTCTCTCTCTCTCTCTCTCTCTCTCTCTCTCTCTCTCTCTCTCTCTCTCTCTCTCTCTCTCTCTCTCTCTCTCTCTCTCTCTCTCTCTCTCTCTCTCTCTCTCTCTCTCTCTCTCTCTCTCTCTTTTCTCCTCTCCTCTCTACTCTCTCCACTCTCCACTCCTCTCTCCTTTCTCCACTCCTCTCCCCTCCCTCTTCGCTTCTCCCCCCCATTTCCAAGCTCCTCCCCTTCTCCCTCGCTCCTCCCCTTCTCCTCCTTCTCCTCCCCCCATCTCTCTCCCCCCTACCACTCTACCCCAGACAAAAGAGAGAACGGACGCCTGTTTACGATGGTGCTATTCCCTGGGTGCTATAATGGCTGTCCAGGGATATCGATAATTCACGCCTGGCTGTTGTGACGACGTCTTTTGGGTGGGGAAGGTGGTGTGGGAGGGGGAGAAGGGGAGGGAAGAGAGGTGGAGGGGGATGGGAGAGTTGTGAGGGAAGGGTGAGGGTGTATAGTAGAGGGGGAGGGGTTTGAGTAGGGTGGGGAGAGAGTAGAGAAGAGGGAGGGGGAAGTAGAGTGGGAAGGGTATTGGAAGGAGGTGGGAGAGGTTGTTCTGAGGCCGTAAATTTAATGTCAAGTCCTTTGTAAAATGCTTCTCTTTTTTTCTTTCTCTCTCTTACTCTTTTACAGCTTTTGATGTTCGGAAATTATTGGCAGTGGTGCGAGATAATGGGAGTTAATTTAGCGCGGGTTCTTTGTGTGTGTGGGAAGGGGAGGGAATGTTTTTTTAAGCGAGGTATGCGTTGGGGGAGGGGGGGGGGAGGGGAGAAGAAGAAGCAGAGGCAGAATATATCTGTCTGTCTCGTTCTCTGTCTGAATGTAGCCAGGAGTTCTTTCAATCATTAACCATCCTCTAAGGAAAAATATAGATCCCGGAGGAAATTCTAACGATGGTTAAGGCAAGTGTCATTTCCGAGCACCCGAGAATAAAACCTGTGTAGTCCCAAGAGATACATATCGCATGAAAAGCTAGCGTCATGCACTGCACGAGGGTGATTCGAATGATGGGGATGCGTGGGATAACGTCTTGATAGTGAGATGGAGAGTATGATGAAGATGTTTGTTAAAGCGCCGCTCACCCGTGCCCTCACTCTGTGTGGTCTCGGGCGCTACAAGTTAATGGGCGGCTGCGGCTATATATCTGTTTCGGATTGCAGGTGGCTAGAAATAAGGGAGAGATTGTTTGATATTTTGGTTTAATTTCTTTATTGATTTTACTTTTGTTGTTGCTGCTTCAGTTACCGCTACTACAGCTATTACTCCCATTGACTATAACATACTATTACTGCTTTTATATGTGAAATATTTCGGTAACGATGAGGTTTGTGTGCAATCGCATCATCTGAATTATCGCGTTGCTTTGTCGTTCTTCATTCCTCGTCTCCGAAACAACACTGAACCACAAATTACCGGAAATTCACAAAGCTCTGTCTATTGCAACCGTGGCGTAATTGAACAGTAACTGGTAATATCAACAGACGAATCTGAGTGAGTCTCCGCTGGATTGTTCTTCGCCGCCTCGGTAACGGTAATAAGAGCCAAAGGATATTGTGCCATTTTGATTTTACTGCCATAACGGCAAGCCCCCTCAAGAGGAACCGCCTTGTCCTCCCGTTGCGGTAGCTTCGCCAGTGGTGGGTTACCTTGGGGAAACGACCAAAGGGTCCCTAAATGAGATGATCCAGTAGCTGGGGTAGCACCTTCCCTGGACCTCTCATCAAGGGGATTTCACCTGCACCCGTGTCTGCCGTGAGTGGCATCCATGTGAGCTAGGACGGAAGGCCCGGAGGTTGAAAGATGCCGGTATGAATAGGCCCTGCGACTAGCAACACGCCTCTTCAGCCTGAAATTGTGGCTGCATATCCCTGTAGCTGTTAGAGCGATATTCTATAAGACTGAGCTGCCCCTTATTGGACACCATGGTTGACAGGGGAATGCCTTGCATGGATATTAACATTAAATCCCAAATCTTTGTTGTCGACTCACGCATGGACACGGCTACGGCTGCCACCCTGGAACTATGCAAGGCTCCAGGTGACAAAACCGAGGCGCGGGCTGGTTCGGAGGCAGAGTCTGGAAACCCTGAACGAAGGATCCGATTTAGGGTCCCACTCAAACCCGAGAGCTTCGATGGTCCTCTCCAACTGGTTAGCGCCATTGAGACCCAACAGAAGGTGTTGTTGACTATCAGGATTTAGGATTTTTGTAAAAACACATATACACACACCCGCGCGCGTGTGTTTATTATATATATGTATATGTGTATATATATATATATATATATATATATATATATATGTATATATATATAGATATAGATATAATATTTGCCTGTGTGTTTGTACCTTTATGTGTATGTGTATGTGTGTTTGTATATTCATAAGACCAGTAAAATAGAGTATTTACTCTTGCGTGTCCTTGTTTCAAGATGGCGGCACAAAGACGAGCTTTTCATCGCACCCACGCCACGCTGCTGACGTAGGCACATATCCTCCGCGTCCTTGTAACTATTGGCTAACCTCTGCAAATCCTTTTTCCAAGACTCCAGATAGACCTTGTCCACTACCAGGGACACACTCCCCACTCCCGTCTGCCTTCCCGGCGCAGAGCTCGTGTCTTGTGACTGGGGACTCTACCAAGACTTAGTTCAACCTCGACCGTGACCCATTTCACTCCCCCTCTCTCAAATTTGTCCTTGAGGCGTCTCACTTCCTTTCCCTCTTCTTCCTGTACAAGTGTCTTCACAGGCAAAAGCAAACCTTCGCACCTTTTTGTCTTTCACGGGCCAGCCCTAGTGACCTCTGCGGGATTATCGACTGTATCCCAGGATGGGGTATGGCTGGCCGAGGTCTAAGTCCCTCTTTACTGTGTTTCCATCAATACATCAAATTAAATGATTTATCTAGCAATGCTGTACCTTGCTTTCACCAAATAAAATGTCATACAGCTGATCGTTCAGTGCCTTGAACAAATCAAGCAGAGTGTATCCATAACAGTCTATGTATGTATGTATGTATGCATGGATATATATTTATAACCTTACAAAGAATATGTACATGTACATATGCATTTGGATGATAGAATACCTTGGAGG
>NW_028234412.1:19832781-19842781 GCF_977035675.1 Penaeus japonicus
AATAGTGAAACGAGCGAAGTTGCAGGGAGAAAGGGAGATAAGCGTGTGGGGGCGGAAGAGGGAATGACGAATAGCAAGTTGTGTGTGCTTAAGGAGAACGACCAGGAAGGAATCTTGGGTGTAGGGCAGTAAGTCGCTTGAAATTACCAAAGATTTTCTTTTCTTCTAACCACTGAAAATGCTTTATTCTTAACGATATTTTTTTCTTGAAAGTGATAGTGAGTAAATGTTTGGTAGCTTTTGTTGTGAACGCTTTGTTTTGCGCAGTTTCCATGACTGAGTCCTTATAAATAATTATGATCGTTATTGATAATGATACTATTATTGTTTCGTTGTATTTATTGTGTATTGATTTGCTTTGTTACAATTTTATTCATTTTTATATTATTGTATATGCATAAAATGTTTATCGCTTATCCTAGGTATCACATACAATAGGTAATGACATTTGAGCACGTCACGTTCCACGGCGGTTCTTGAAGTTGCCGTCCTGTGATTGTTCATAATTTCCCCCTGATTCATGGGCAGAGGGATGCCCCCATGATTACCCATTTGGCGGCGCGGAATGAGGGTTAAGTACCAAAGCCACACACAAAAAGGGAATGGTAGTGATGAAATATGAATATATATATATATATATATATATTTATATATATATGCATATATATATATATATATATATATATATATATATATATATATATATATTTGTGTGTGTGTATGTGTATGTGTATGTATGTATTTATATTTTTACAGAGATAGAGACGGAGACAGACACAAACAGACATATAGACTCACACACACACACACACACACACACACACACACACACACACACACACACACACACACACACACACACACACACACACACACACACACACACACACACAACACTAACACACACACACACACACACACACACACACACACACACACACACACACACACACACACACACACACACACACACACACACACACACACACACACACACACACACACACACACACACACACATATATACACACACACACACACACACACACGAACACATGCAAATGCGCATGTGTGGTGATACTGATATATTGATTTATTCACTTGTGTGTTTGTGTGTTTTAGACGCCGGTCGTTGAGTCCATCTGTGGGTTTGCAAAGCCCGAGTCCCCAACAACCCAATGTATAAATTCATATGCATGAGCAACATTGCACATTCTAATATCCACATGAGCAGAATAAGAAAGGCTACGATACGGAGACCTATACATTTACGCATACGTTCATTTAACTGAGAAAGTACGAATTTTCTAAAATGTTTTTTCTTTTTTTTATAGTTCCAAGATATATCGCTCAGATCACGTCTCAAACATTCCTTGACTTTGTTGATATTAGTATCATTAACAACATTTGTTAAGGAAGTGTTATCTGATATTCTTATATCGACTCAAAGTGCTACTATATTCACTAATACGTGTACTGTTCTCTCTCTTTCTCCCTCCCCCTCCCCCTCCCTCCCTCCCTAGCTCTCTCTCTCTCTCTCTCTCTCTCTCGCTCTCTCCCCCCCCTCTCACTTTGAGAAAGCAATGAATGTGGAGCAAAAGCGACCAGCATCAGCAATAAAAACGCGAAGTTACAACTACACTCTGTTCCTATTTTGCTTTTTGTATCTTATTTCGACTGTCATTACTGCTGTACGGCGCGCAGGGTCCTCGCCATCTCGCTCGCCGGCCAGCGTACAAACTGACCGTGAAGCGTCTCTTGCTCGGCCGGCCTGTACCAACTGGCAAATGAGCGCCTGTAATCTGATCTGCATTATCTTAAACTACCCTGTAACCCCCTTCCCTCTCCCAACCCCCCTGTTCCCCCCTACTATCTCCCTCTCCTTGGACGTACCTGCCGAGTCATCCCCACCTGCGCCGCCTGGCCGTCTCCGGCTCGTGAACTGAACGGTGAAGCGCTCGCCAGTGATCTCGTTCGGTTGTGGTGCTTTTGCTGTCACTTTGAAGACTACTACAACTACCACTATTACGATTTGTTTTATTATTATCATTGTTATTATTATTATTATTATTACTATTATTATTATTATCATTATTATTATTGTTGTTATTATTATAATTAGTCGTAGCAGTAGTAGTAGTAATAGTATTATAATATTTTAATAGTATTAATTACTATCATTACTACTACATCTCTTCTACTACTACTACTACAGCAACAAATATTATTACTACTACTGCTGTTGTTATTATTATTTTTTATTACTGGTACTATCGGTATTATTGTCATTGATATTATTAATATTAATACTATTAGTAATAATATTATACTATTCGGTAATTGTTGTTATCAGTACTGATATATATCTGTTGATGTATTTCTCCGAACGAGTTTGGTTTCAATTTGATGGATTGTCCTTGCAGTCTATAACGAAATGCGCTTTCATGCTATCGGATTTGCGAAAAAAAGTTCGATACTGAGCATGCGCTGTCCCGCAAACCGACGGTGATTCGTCTTGTAGATGCAATTATGATAACACTCGATGGTAACTTCAGCCCTCTCCTTTCCCCCTCCCCATCATTCTCCCCTCTCTGTCTTTCTCTTTCTCTCTCTCTTTCTTTCTTTCTTTCCCTCTCTTTCTTTCTTTCCCTCTCTTTCTTTCTTTCTTTCTTTCCCTCTCTCTCCCTCTCTCTCTCTCTCTCTCTCTCTCTCTCTCTCTCTCTCTCTCTCTCTCTCTCTCTCTCTCTCTCTCTCTCTCTCTCTCTCTCTCTCTCTCTCTCTCTCTCTCTCTTTTTCCTTTCTTTCTTTATCTCTCTTTCTTCCCTGTTCCCTCTTCTCCCTCTTCCCCTCCCCCCCCCCTCCTCCCTTGACACCTCCCGCGAAAGGAGTGCGAGGCAGGCGAAGGCCTGCATCGTTAGGGTGACTGCAGTCGAGGGTTAAGGATATTCGCCAAGACGTGATTTATTAAGCGGCGTGATGGATGAGTCGTTTAGAAGAAGGCTGTACCGGGCATATTATCATCCGCCGGCGATTGAGGTGGTCAGGATTGACTTCTCGGTCCACTGGTTAGCGGAGGAGGAGGAGGAGGAGGAGGAGGAGGAGGAGGAGGAGGAGGCAGGGCAAATAAAAGGGGAGAAGGTGGAAAGAGAAGTGATTGAGATGGAGAATGGAGAACAGAAAAGAATGAAGGGTAGAAATAGAGAGGCCAATGAGGGAGAAGGAGGAGGACTCTTGCATGCGCCCCTCAAACCTAGGACGCTGCAGGATTTTCTCGGGCGTGAGAGTTGTGTTCCTGCGCAGGCGAAATATATATCACCGTCGGAGAGGTCAGCTGTCAGGCCGAGATTGGGTACAAGTCGTTGTGTTCAGTAAAAAGAGGTGACACGATGCAGTTAGGTTCCCTTGCGTAATGTGAAGGAGGCAACATAAATATTGCACAAGTAGATCTGTAAGCGTAGATTTCAAAAGCTTTAGTGATGGATGAATTATTTTTTAATAGATTTAGATGGACAATTTTAATTTATTATTTTTAAATGTCCAAAAGTATTTTCTGACATTCGTATGTTGATGTTAGTTAATGATGATGCTATTAGTGAAAATAATCTTTATAACAATCATTGATGAGTGTAAAAATGTAATCGATTAAAAGGATCGAGAGACGACGAGCGAAGCCCGATACCGGGTCAGGTACTCTTTCACGGTTCACCGAATACGAGGCCCGCAGGCGGCGCAGCAGCAGGAGTGAATGGGAACGCGGTGTCATGATACACTTACGCACGCGGAGGTGTGCAGGTGTGTATGTGGGTACTTTGACATATTGATTGATAGACTAATAAATATAGATAGGTTTTTGTCTACATTTCCATTATGTAAGTGAATGGTATACCGTTTCAGTCGTATTATTTGAATGATCCGTGCCCGAGGGGAAGTCAGAAAACAAGATTGTTGTTGTTGCAGTTTTTGACGCGTAGCACCGTAATTGTACTGTTGATCATTGTTTTCAGACAAGCGAGATTGTTTCATCAAAATCGCAGCCTTAATCACTGTAATTATAGAAGAATTACTAAGATAAGAATCAACCAGAAATGCCTGAAGATTGTAGAAAGTGTGAAGTTGTAATATCACTGGAATAGTGATATATAGGCAAGTGTGTATCACGTTGAGTTCATTATTTAAAGTAGGATTGCTTGTTTCACAGAATATTTTAATGATGTTCGAAGGGAATACTAGGGTATTGCGATGTTATATGATATTCACTTGAGTAAGTAGATAATCATATGATATAGGTGATACCTTTAGCTTTGCGAATCCTGGTATTTCGCCAATAAGAAACAGATAAGGATACTCAATGATCAGTAGAGTCTGGTCCTTCTCGTCTTCATACAAGGTATTTCCCCGCTACAAGTATTAACTGAAATGCGCTTTAAAGCTTGAAATTCCGTCAGTTAGTGATGCCACATGTATCAACTGCCGAATATGTGTTCAAGATAAGAATGTGTATTCAGTATTAATTTCTTTTTATGATAATTTGAATATTTTGCGTGAGTTGAGACTGTTAAAAACAACTTATAATATGTATTTCCCAGCGACTTTTCAAAATGTATATTCATTGTTAAATGTTATTTATTTGATTGCAGATTGTCTCAACAAATGTCACGAATGGAGGAAAGGGCAATGGCTCTACGCGATGGAAAGGGCGTTTTGATTCCCTTGCTGACAAGTCATTTTAATTCATTGTTTAATATCATCTGCATGCTGTTAGATTGATTGGAGGAAGGATTTTATGGAGCATTATCAAGGAAAGTAACATGCTGACCCCTAAGTTACTATTCCTTAAAAGCCTTTGGTACCAGTAGCAGGAATAGCAGCCGGAAGCCATAACCAGGTAGACCGTCACCGGGAAGTACGGAGCCGAGCGGCCGAGAGAGAGCGAGCGAGCGAGGGAGGGAGGGTGGGAGCAAGCGAGCGAGTGAGCGAGCGCCGGCGCGAGTACCATCACCTTGTCTTATGCGGCGCTGTTGACTGTAGCAGCAGGGTGCATACTTCCTGCCCTCGCTCACCTTTCGCTTCCCTGTTTTCTCCTTCTCGTGTGGGTTAGCTTCGTATGCCTCGGCGGGAGGTGGAGGGAGGGGGGAGTTGGAGAGCAACAGAGAGAAGGGCTGTTTTTCTTTTCTTTCTCTTGAGCTTCTGTGTTTGTCACTCTTTTCTCCGTCAGGCTCTCGAGGGTTTGCGTTTTGTTCCTTGCTTGTGCGTTCTATGGTAGCATTTTTCATGATTCGCTGTGACCGTCCACAATTCTCACGTCCGCGCTCGATTTATCGCTCTCTGCCTCTGCTTCATACGGGTGCCCATCTTTAACCCTTTTTTTCCTCCTCCTCCTCCTCCTCCTCCTCCTCCTCCTCTTCCTCCTCCTCCCTCTCCTCCCTTTCTTCTTCTTCTTCTTCTTCTTCTTCTTCTTCTTCTTCTTCTTCTTCTTCTTCTTCTTCTTCTTCTTCTTCTTCTTCTTCCTCCTCCTCTGCCCCTTCTTCTTCTTCTTCTTCTTCTTCTTCTTCTTCTTCTTCTTCTTCTTTCTCCTCCTTTGCCCCTTCATCTTCTTCTTCTTCTTCTTCTTCTTCTTCTTCTTCTTTCTCCTCTTCGTTCTTCCCTCACCTCCTCCACCGCTCCCACACAACCCTAGAGGCGCTGGGCGGCACTGCTCGCTCTAGAGGCCAAACATAATGACGATCAGTGCTGTATCTCTCTCTCTCTCTCTCTCTCTCTCTCTCTCTCTCTCTCTCTCTCTCTCTCTCTCTCTCTCTCTCTCTCTCTCTCTCTCTCTCTCTCTCTCTCTCTCTCTCTCTCCTCACACACACACACACACACACACACACACACACACACACACACACACACACACACACACACACACACACACACACACACACACACACACACACACACACACACACACACACACACACACACACACACACACACACACACACACATACAACACACACACACACACACACACACACACACACACACACACACACACACACACACACACACACACACACACACACATACACACACATACACACACACACACACATAGTACGAGAGGCGTGGAAAGTGGCGGTTTCTGTGGTGTAATTTATATATATGTATTTTTTACTTCCCTTTTTATAACGCTGTGCCATAAATGTCGGGCGGGAGAGAGCTAAGTGCTCGTCATGAGGGAGTGTTGCCATATGGCACACATGCAGAGAGAGGGAGGGAGAAGGGGAAGAGAGTGGGAAGGGGGAGGGAAAAGGGGGTAGAGAGGAAAGAGGGGGAGGGAGAAAGGAGTAGAGAAGGTAGAGGGAGGTATCAGGTGGATGGATGAGGAGGGGGGGTGGGGGGAAAGACGTAAGTTGGGAAGAAGCGGGAACGGAGGCACACATTTCACATACTGATGATCATACACATTCCTTTTTCCAAGTTTTACCCCGTGAGTTTTATCGGGTTTATACAATCAATTGCGAGTTTGGCAAATCGACATCGGAAGGGAATTGGTGTTCCCGTGACGCATCGCTCTTGTGTGTGTATATATGTATATGTATATGTGTGTATATGTATATGGATATATATGTGTGTAGATATGTATATGTATGTGTATATATGTATATATATATAAATATATATATATATATATATATATATATGTATGTATGTATGTAATATATGCATATGTATATGTATATGTATATATGTGTGTGTATATATGTATGTATGTATACATGTATACATACATATACACACATATATGTATATATATGTGTGTGTGTCTGTCTGTCTTTCTTTCTTTCTTTCTTTCTTTCTTACTATTTGACTATCTGTGTTTTGGGGAGGAGAGTGAAAACGGGTGAGGAGGGGAAAGAATGATTTTGGGGAAGGGACTGAAAAGAGAGGGAGAAAGATTATTTGAAATAGGGTTTGGTCTAAAGATGGAGAAAGGAGGAAAGGGAGAAAGGGCGAGCGAGTGAGAGGGGGATAGGGGGGGAGGCCGCTCGAAAGCAGACTTACCTGACGAATTAATGGCTTATTGTATCGCAATGAAGGACCGACACCCGCTTATGCAAAACGCTATTGTCAAGAGTTCAAGTCGCTGGTATCTCCTTAATCTAGATCCAGAGGACGAGAGAGGGAGGGTGGGAAGAGCAGAAAAAGACAGAGAAGAAGGAAATAAAGAGTGAGCTTAAGAGACATAACAAGAAGCAGAGAGAGAAATATCTAATATAAACGTATAGGAGGGAGAGAAAGAGAGGTGGACAAGTGATTATAAGTTTTTATACGGCAGCTTTTGTTGAGAGACAGACAGACAAAGAGAGAGAGAGAGAGAGAGAGAGAGAGAGAGAGAGAGAGAGAGAGAGAGAGAGAGAGAGAGAGAGAGAGGGGAGAGAGAGAGAGAAGGAGAGAGAGAAGGAAGGAGAGAGAGAGAGAGAGAGAGAGAGAGAGAGAGAGAGAGAGAGAGAGAGAGAGAGAGAGAGAGAGAGAGAGAGGGGGGGGGGGAGACGATTCTGACTTCTTGGGAGAATATCTGTGGCTGGCTCTTTGTCAGCGTCGCTCGGCAGAATCTCGACCACACATCTTCCAAGTTCTGGGCGCTGAGAAAAGATGATATTATTTTCGTTTTGATCGTGCGTGACGGTGATATATTGCTCTCAGTACCCTGCCCACGCCACGCTCTTAAGCAGGACGGTGCAATAATGCGGTATCATTGGTACCGCATGCAGCATTAATCTTTCCTTCGTGCAACCATCTTTTCTGCAACGTGAGTCAGTGCTTTTCGAATTATCTCATCTTGGAATGCGCATTTTCCATACACAGCATTATCACACGGAAACATTTATTATCGTGCTTCAACATGAATTATCACCTTGCGCGCATGCATTATACCTTATAAATATGCTCGGTCACTCTTCCCTCTTTATGTTCGCGACTTCGTTATCAGTTGTCAGTCAGTGCTTTCATGCAGTATTAGACAATGGGGATAACGTATCAATATGATGATTATGTATTTAATATACAATGTATTTGAAATATAAATTGCGTTACGCACCCCCATGCAGACATCGTTCATTACGATAGCTTATCATGTGCGAGCTAAATCTGCCATGCATTATCGTCTCCACCACGAATTAATACCTTGCAGTAAGCACTTATCGCACCCTACCGTGATTCCCCACATTCTAGCGTGTCTCTATCATCATTCTGTTTCTAATATATCTCACTACTATGAGTTATTAATCCCAGTGGGTATTTATAAGCTCCGGAGTGTGGATTATCTTCGTCAAGTATGAGTTATTAGGGCGAGGACGTACTCTATATGCTTCGTTTTTCCGGAATTAATTATGTTTGTAGATGTTTTATCGCCCTTCATATGATTTTTTTTCTTTTTGAGATGACTCATTACTTTTTTTGTACACAACAGCTGTTTGATTGGAGCTTTCGATTCTCTCTCTCTATCTCTCTCTCTCTCTCTCTCTCTCTCTCTCTCTCTCTCTCTCTCTCTTTCTCTTTCTCCCTTTCCCTCTCCCTTCCCCTCCCCCTTTCACCTTCCCCCTCCCCCTTCCCCTTCCCCCTTCCCCCTTCCCCCGTCTTACTACGCGTTACTCTTCCTTCATATTAACTGGCCATCGATAAGGAAGCTCCTAATAGCTCTTTCAATCAGTCGCATTAATGTTGCTTGCTTTTAAATAGATGTTGCTACCTCCAATGGTTTAGAGCAAGCACGCCTTACAGGAAGGGCGGGCGGGCGGGCGGGCGGGAACGCTGCGGATAAACTGACAAATCATTCCTGCTAATTATCTTGGCCTTTGAATCTCTCTCTGGGGAGGGCGGGGTGAAAGGAGGGGGGGTAGAGGGGTATTCAGGGGGGGATGATAGGGTCATAATGTGAAGGTTTGAACTGATAAGGAGGGGTTTGGCTTTGGGGGTGAAGTTCGTGGGTGTGGATGGGTTTGGGGTAAAAAAGAGACTGTGCAGATATATGATGAAAAGTAGATCTAGGAGCGCCTGAATATTATTTTGATTAAGGATATAAATGGTATTTTGAAGAGGCTTTCATCAAGATTGGATTGAAATGGGAGTATACAGAGCTGTAGGAGGAAAGACACACCTATAATGAAATAGGAAACGGATATTTTGTAGCTATTCGGGTCTTTTCAGATTGTTGAAGATGGGTGAGCAATGGAAACGAATTGAGATCGATGCGGACTGTGCAAAGTAAAACAATAATGCGGGTATAATGAAGCTGGTTAAGCAAGGCTGAAGGTTTGTTTGAGAAGAGGATTGAGGGAGAATATGGATTGGTACTTCAACCGCAAAAATAAGAATATTTTCTAGCTTGTCAATTAAGGATTAAGATTTGGGACTCTAAAGAGGATTCGACGGAGGAGAGGATCGAGTTCGCAAGGATATAATATCGCATTTTAGGCCTATGGATGGAGAAAAAAAGGCCATACATAAACAAACAAAAGTATTGCTGGATAGAATATGGGTAATTTTAAGTTTGCAGGATAAGGATCAGGATTGTGCGGAGAGGGAGCGGGAGAGACGCGAGGCGATAATGAGCACGAGGCAAGGGGGGCGGTGGGGGCGACCTGATCCTCGGAGACCGCGGGCCCGTAAAAGAGCCATTCTTCATTGGGGAACAGTATTGGCGTCTCCGGGGACAGCATTTACGACCACGCCCTTGATGCTTTTAGTGCGCCAAGTGAAGGTTATGGTGAACGGAGTCTCCTGTCTTAATCGCAGTCGGGATGCTGCGGGACGGAAATGTCGTTTGTTTCGTGTTGTGGCAGGGCCGTGCGCCGCGCTGCTGCTACTCCAACAATTCTTGCTCTTTGAATATTTATGGTAAAGGTTTCGATGTTTGTACTATCTTCCATATTGTTACGTGCTCTGCATAAATTTACATCAGTCTCTTCACATTTTAAACAGATGTAATTACATAAAAAAGTACTTGTAAGCATAC
>NW_028234412.1:19865281-19867781 GCF_977035675.1 Penaeus japonicus
CTCTCTCCTCTCTCTCCTCTCTCTCCTCTCTCCTCTCTCCTCTCTCTCTCTCTCTCCGTCTGTCTCTCTCTCTCTCTCTCTCTCTCTCTCTCTCTCTCTCTCTCTCTCTCTCTCTCTCTCTCGCTCTCTCTCTCTTTCACTCTCTCTCCCTCCCTCCCTCTCTCTCTCGCTCTCTCTCTCTCTCTCTTTCTCTCCCTCTCTTTCTTTCTTTCTTTTTTTTTTCTCTTCCCCCCCCCTCTCTCTCTCTCTGTCTCTCTCTTTCTCTTTCTCTTTCTCTTTCTCTTTCTTTAATTCTCTCTCTCTCTCTCTCTCTCTCTCTCTCTCTCTCTCTCTCTCTCTCTCTCTCTCTCTCTCTCTCTCTCTCTCTCTCTCTCTCTCTCTCTCTTTCTTTCTCTTTCTCTTTCTCTTTCTTTAATTCTCTCTCTCTCTCTCTCTCTCTCTCTCTTTCTCTCTTTTGCTTTTGCTTTTACTTTTACTCAGAATTTTTCTCCTTCCCTTTGCCTTCTTCTCGTTTGATTGTATTTCTTGTTGGAAATTGGAATAGATGTGTCATACAGATATAGGGATGATGTGTGTAAGGACAGAGTATCGTGGGCGTGATCAGAGACCCGTCTTTGCCTGTTGTTTGTAAAATATTAACGATATTTATAGTTGTTTTTTTATAGTTTATCATTATAGGAATTTACGTACATTGTGTAAACCCAGTTATTCCCGAATGCCGCACATGTCTGAGAAATGGATAACCTTTTTCAATGTATGTATATATTTTTTAAAGATGTAAATCCTTCCATAATTTCTTTAAGGCTTTAATAGCTTATGTTCCTCGGTGTTTCGGGATTCGTTCCAGCCAATAGCGTTCCCAAACAATACAGAATCACATTAAATTTCTCCCACTGATCGTGATGTTTGTCGATACAGCTCATTTTTCTTCATTAGTTCCCTTCCCGCCCCGTCTATAGCCCCTCCGTCTGCGAGGAACAAAAGAAAGGGTTATTTGCCGCGAATGCCAACACATACACAACACACATATATGCAGACGAGAAAAAAATGATGAGTAAATGGCGTCTTTGGCATGTTTATAAAGTGCCAGTGCATACGTAGTGCGCAAAGGCACTCAACTAAGTAACTATCAACTAACACCTAACTCAACTTTCTATATTTTCTTTTGCCCCCCCCCCCCCTCTCTTTCTCTCTCTCTCTCTCTCTCTCTCTCTCTCTCTCTCTCTCTCTCTCTCTCTCTCTCTCTCTCTCTCTCTCTCTCTCTCTCTCTCTCTCTCTCTCTCTCTCTCTCTCTCTCTCTTCCTCCCACTCACCGCAGCCCGCTTTAATCGCTCTTAAACTCCCAACCGCCAAAGAAGGTTGTAAACCGCGTGTACCAATCTAGCGAGCAGACCGCCAGAAAACCCAGAGAGAGGAGAGAGAGAGGGGGGAGGGAGAGGGAGAAGGGGTGAGGAAGATAGGGAAATAGAGAGATAGAGAATAAAAAAGAGAAAGACGAAGAAATAGGCAGAGAGAGAGTTAGAGCGAAAATAAGAGACAGAGACAGAGAAAGGGAAAGGGAAAGGGAAAGAGAAAGAGAGAAGGAGGGAGACAAAAGAAAGAGACAAGCAAACAGAGACACACATAGAGATAGAGTGAAACTGAACTGGCCACGCCCGTCATGCATGGGAGGTTTAGCCGCCGCCTTGCATCTGAAGCGACCCCCTCGCACCCCTCCTCTCGCCTTGCCCAATAATGCTGTCGTTTCCCCGCCCACGCTCTCATAGTTGAGGGTGAGGATGGTAGTAATAGTAATGAGGATAATGAGAAGAATTATATTTTCAATAATAGATCATTTGTAATAAGAGGAAAATTAACCATAAATGTGTCAGTTATCTTTCGGCAAGAGAATTGACATTATCTTCATCAATCATCGTCGTCATCATCATCATCATCATCATCATCATTATCGTTACCCTTATTTATTTTCATAATCATTTGATCTATTTTTATGTTATGTTCTATCTTTGGGATAAGTTATATATATTCATATTACTTTTTTCTATTTGGGATAAGTTATATATATATATATATATTTATTATATATATATATATATATATATATATATATATATATATATATATACTGTATATACTGTATATATGTGTATATATATGTATATATATGTATATATATATATATATATATATATATATATATATATATATATATATATATGTATATATATATGTATATATATATATATATATATATATGTATATATATATATATATATATATATATATATATATATATATATATATATATATATATATTTCTTTTTCCTATCTTTGGGATAAGTCATACTAAGCCTGTAAATTCCTTCGGCTGGAGAGGAGTGGCAAGATTAATTGCCAAATGTCCAATTACACCTTGTCTCCATCACGAAGCGTCGCGCGGTTGTGATCAGCCTCCTGAATCCTGGCGCAGTACGAAGCCCAACGGCAGACGAGAACTAGT
>NW_028234412.1:19885281-19887781 GCF_977035675.1 Penaeus japonicus
CTCCCTAATTGCTCCAATCCTCATCAAGCCCTTTCTTCTTTCCCCTCCTCCCTCCCTTCATCCACCCGTGTGCTCCGAAACAGGTCCTTCGTCCCATGGAGGCGAACCGGCGCAGACCACGCGAACCTCACTCGGAAAATCTCTTCGGAACGCGTGATCAATTTAGCGTTGGCTGCGTTTTTAATATGCTGAGTTGTATTCCCATATATTGTGGTATGTGTTGAAAAAAGAGATTGAAATAAGAATTTGACCCATTAGAATGAAAAGAGAAATAGGATCGTCAATTAATTCCATGGAACGCAAAAATAGCGTGGCTGAAGGTAAAGGGACCGCCGGTCAGACATGTTATACGGTAGAGGGGAAGGAAAGGGCCAGTTTCGTGGGCTAGTGCAACTTCAGAATGTGCGTGTATGTGTTTGGTATAAACCGATTACTATCTGCTGTATCCTGTACGAGTATACTTATCAACGCCCCCCCCCCCCATGCCCTCCCTCTTCCTTTCCCACAGCAGACAGACAAAAACAGAGAGAGCGAAATGGTGTTTGAATGGAGGGCCTCGTTTGTGACCTCTCATCCATAAAATTTTAATGCAGGGAGAGGCTCATGGCTGCCGACGCATACGAACACCACAATGAGCCTTGTTAATATTTAACAGTCATTGTTATTAGGTCGCTCAAAAGATTCAAATTGATTCTTCCCTCGTTCGCCTTCCCCCTCACCCGAAGGGTAGGGCTGGGGGAGGGGGGCGGATAAAAGGAAGAGGCGGTGACGTTCGTTTTATGCTTTTTAATGAGTAACGTTTATTTATCCGTTTAATGAGCACCCTCGCGTCCCATCGGGTTTGTCGCGTTTGTCCGCGGTCGCCGTCGCGGGTGAACGGGGCAATTAAGGAGGGCGTTGTGCAGGCTCGGCGTTGCGGCGGATTAAGTTATTAGCCGAGGCGATGTCGCGCCTGATCGCTTAGGTGCGGATGCCGGGAGGATGCCGGGCGGATGCCGGGCGGATGCCGTTTTTGTCGGCCATTGTCTTCTGTTTTGTGGTTGTTTCTTGGAGGTAGTCTCCCTCTTTTCCTTTTCTATTTTTTTCTACTTCCTTTCTCCCTTCTTTTATTATTCTTCATCATCCTCATCTTCCCCATCACATCTCCTTTCTTTCATTCCTTTTTCTTATTTTTTTCTTTCTTCTCCCTGTGCTTCTCGGGGGCAGTTTTTACAGCCCTGTTTACTGTACCTCGAGGCCCAAGTGATTAATAATAGTGACTCGTGTATAATGCAGTCATTTGTAATGTTAAACGATATCACTTCACTTGTAACGTTAAATTAGACGCTCTGGACATTAAGTGTCTTTTGCGAAGGTTAATAAAGAAGGTGCAGTGGAAAAAAAGCGAACAGAAGATGACTCGGAGCCTGTCATTTGGCCGATGAAACTGATAGCGCCAATAAGGGAATGGCATTTAAGATTGAAAAAAAGACTTTTGGAGAATCGGGAAAAAGGTGCAACGACCTTTTTTTAATCTTTATTTCTTCTTTTTCAGTTCTTTTTGTCATTTCTTGATCCTTTTTGGTGCACGATGATCCATCCCCCAAGTGCATGTGCATGACCCGGATGCCAATCCGGATTCCTGTTCAGTGTCACTGCTCGACGTGACATGTTGAACACATGTTTTGTAAGCGACGCCGGCATATGCGAGCGAGAGCCGGACAGGTAACACGGAGGGACACATAGCACAGGTGGCAAGAAGGCGAGATAAGTAAGAGTTAAAGAGAAGGAGGCATAAGATGACATGGCTTATGAAGAAGAAAGTTAACGAGAAATATGTATTAATGCTGTATGCTCTATTATTTGGGTATTTAAATACATCACGAATATAAGTAAACAGTTTATAAGTATATGCAACGGCCATTCAAAGAAGGAGGGGTCAAGGAGGCGTAGCTTTGTGCGTAGCGATGACGACTCCTTCCTCATCCCGCCGAGATGAGTCACCGGTCACATCACCGGTCGCCGGACTTTGGTCATCTCACACATCTCACACTATCATTGATACTAGCTGGACACATGATAACTCCACGGATGTTGACAACTAAGATACCATCATTGCTTTGTAAAATTCTGCAAATAAAGTACTCATTTTTTTCCTCCATCATATATTTTTTGTTTTACACTTATTGGGTATTTTTAGGAACTTGAGATATAGCTATTCTTGATATATGGAGTGATCTAGGATAGCTGGGTCCATGCTCTGCAGGTCAACAAAAGAGAAGTAAACATTATATTTCTCGAATACTGTCACCAAATTTCTTCAAATTATAAACATAATTATTGAATAATATATTTTCACTCTCATTTCTCAGCGTCCCTTCTCTTTCCTCTTTTTTTCGGTGGCTCTCCTCACTCTCCCATCACCCACGCACTAATCACACACCTCTTCATATCTTTTCCCGTCTCACCTTGTGAGATTCGCCACCGTATGTCAGATGAGCCCAGTTTTGAACCACGTCGC
>NW_028234412.1:19892781-19895281 GCF_977035675.1 Penaeus japonicus
GTGTGTGTGTGTGTGTGTGTGTGTGTGTGTGTGTGTATGTATGTATATATATATGATATGTAAATATATATATATATATATATATATATATAATATATATATAATATAATTATATATATATATATATATATAAATATATATATATATAATATATAAATATATATATATATATATATATATATATATATATATATATATATATATATATATATATAATGATATATTCATGTATATATATTTCTGTACACACACACACACACACACACACACACACACACACACACACACACACACACATATATATATATATATATATATATATATATATATATATATATATATATATATATATAATATGTATGTGTGTATATATGTACGTACATGTATATGTATTTATATTTTTTTCGTTTTTTAACTCCAAATCATTTTCGCATTTAACACAGTTCATCTTTTTTTTCTTCTTCATTTATGTTCCGTTTACTTTTCTATTTTAAAACTATATGAACTTAAACATTGACTCCCCGCGAATAACCTCTATAACTTGTTTTTTCCCCTTTCGGACCTCATTACTTGTTTTTTGCAATTACTGATTGCTTTTGATGAATTTTAGCTCTTCTATCTTGCTTTTTTCCCCTTCTTTAACAGAGAAGTGCTGGCTGACTGAGTTATTTTCTTAATTGGTTGTCGATTCAGTGTTCTGAATGATAATTCATTACTTATTAGATTGAATAACCGATTGGTTCCTTTCTAGTCCTCCTTGAACTAAGAGCCTTAGCTACGAGACTTGATTGGCTTATATGTTGACACTGATAGATTATCTCTTTTATTGAGATTGTTTGTCTTTGCTTTGCTGATGTATTCTCTTCATGATTGTTTTTGGAATATATATATATATTTTTTTTTACATTTTATTGATATTTTCTATTCATCTAGGATATCCATATTGTTTCTTTACAAGATATACATATCTTGTTGATTTTTATGCCATCATTCCCCTCAGTCATGAGTCCTCTTTGTTATTACATAATTATGCTCAGTTCTAATTCATTCGCGGGTTTTCTTTTGTCAAGCGCGTCTGTTCGTGTGCATCTGCCTCCATTTACGGTTTCTTTTTATTTTGAGCGCACGGTTTTGAAACACGGAAAGGCAGTTTGAAACATTGAAATAAATAGCTGAAAAAAACACAAAAAGGGAGATGATAATTTTGTGTGGGAGGAAAATGAAAATAACGATAATTTGTGTATGAAAATGTAAGAGGAAGAAAGTGAAGAAGAAGAATAGTGATATAGCAGCAATAATGATAGGGTGGTACCCTGTCATGCTCCAATGCAGGACACGTACGCGAGTCATGTGTAATTTTCAGATTCGCAGAAAGTCTGTGCAAATAATAAATAATAAATGACTCGGTATTTTTTCTTTTGCGTTTTCTTCTTTTTATTTATCATGGATGGCAATTTTGTTGTATGTGTTCATTCACTTTTGTTCTTATGGTTGTTTTTGTCCTGGATGCGATTTTACGCTGTAGTTCCTTGTGTGATTGTTACGTTTTTTCACTGATTTATTTGTTTAGATTTTATAAGTTTTTTTTTCTCTCAGTGTATGTCTATGCTTCAGCAATTCAGAAACTGGCATAGATGATAAGAAAAAAAAGAAAAAGAAAATGTGAGCTAGCTTTCTGAAGCGTGTGTTCCCGGCGTCCGAGGGAATATCCTGCGGGATGGCAGGAGGACCGAGCCGCTCTTTCTCAGGGCGTCGGGCGTCGGGTAACGGTGGCGCGAAAGGCGTCGGCCGCGCTGGAGCCGTCTTAATGATCGCCGATAGTCATCACGTCTCTTGCTCGGTCGGTCAGTCGGTCGGTCGGGGATTATTTAGGGCTTTTTTAAGGGCGGGGTTTAAGGCGGAGAGGACTGCAGGAAATGGGAGGGGGAGGGGGAGGGGGTCTTGCAGCGCTGATTGAATAATCAAGGGATATAGGAGAGGGAAGATTGGGGGAATGTGAGGATGGGGAGACAGAGGGAGAGAGGATAGGGGGATAGGAAGGGGGACAAGGAGGAATAGGGGGCTGGAGAGGGAGAAGGGAAATAGGGGGAAGGGGAAGGGGAGAAGGGGCAGGAGGACAAGGGAGGGCGATGTAAATAGGGCCCGTTGCCGTGGCCGCTACTTAAGGGCTGACAGTTATGTGCGACGATTAGGCGGGGATTTGCATATTGTCTTGTATGGGCGCATTATGACCGGGGATGAGGAGGTTGTGATAGGTGGGGGGCTAGAGGAGGTGGGGGCAGGAGGGACGGAAGGGAGAAGGAGGTGGGCTTGAACATATGGCAGGGTAGAGGAGAAGGAGGGGGGGGGGTGAAAGGGGAGGATTAGAAAGGATAGAGGCGGAAAGGGTTCGAGTGAGTACGAGTAAAGGAGGAAGTGATATGGAAGGGGTAGCGGGGGAAGGGGAAGGGGAAGGGGAAGGGGAAGGGGTGAAAGCGCTCTAGTGAGCCCCGAGAGATCG
>NW_028234412.1:19907781-19915281 GCF_977035675.1 Penaeus japonicus
GATTTACCAAAGCGCGAGAGGACGAGGAGGCAGAGCGAGAAGAAACCGCGCCGAGACGGGGATCCCCTTTGTGGCCACGGGCACTGGGGGCAGCAGAGGCTCGTCCAGAACAGAGTGGTCACAGCAGGGCCAGAAGACAAGAGCCAAGAAACGAGGCCAAGTGAGAGTGGCACCGCCTGTCGTGGGACGATATCGTTGTGCGTTGCGTGGTGCGGGCGTGCGGGCGGGCGGGCGGGCAGGCAGGCAGGCGGGCAGGCCACAAACGACCACGTTGGCCCGGCGCCCCTCACGCGCGGTCGACGGGGGCGGGATGCGGCTACACGGTTGTGATTTATCGTCGCCTAACGAGGGCTAATTGCTTGTTGCGGCGCGGGGGTCGCACTAAAAGGGGGGGGACAGGTGAAGGGGAGGGGGGAGGGCGGAGGCATGGTTATCGCGGAGGGAGAGAAGGGGTAGCGGTGGGGAGGGGAGAGGAAAGCGGAAGGGGGTGCAGAGGAGAGAGAGGGATGGAGGGAGGGGTGGGTGGCAGGAAAGGGGGGAGGGAGAGTGGGAGGGAAGGAGGGGGTAGAAGACATGGATGTCGCGGAGGGAGAGAATGGGTAGAGGTGGGGAGGGAAAGGAAAGGGGAAGGGGGGCACAGAGGGGAGGGAGGGAAGGAGGGAGACGGTGGGTGGGAGGAAAAGAGGGAAGGAGGGAGAGAGGGAGGGGGCAAAGTCATGGAGGGAAAAAGTGAGTAGGGGTGGTAAGGGGGAAAGGACTACAAAGAGGAAGGGGAGGAGGGGGGGAAAGGGAGGGAGGAAGGGAAAGGGTATAGGGGGAGGACGGAAGGAATGACGCCATTGCGAGCGCCGAGGAGTTTCGTCCTTCTCTCATCGCGCTTCAGATTGGTTTCGAGAAGCTCCCATTTACTCGACGGGAGGGAGAGGGCAACAGAAAGCGAGTTATCACGAGTTATCACGAGGCGTTATCACGGTTGTGCGAATTGCGAAGCGCCCGTGACATGCCCTTTGCCATGTCCTTCACGGCGGCCGGGCATTTACGTCTGTCTCAAGGGTTAATCCCATACCCACAGTGTGAGCCCTTTTATACGGGTAAGTCACATCTATAGGCGATGGTATGGGGGTTACCATTTGCCTCTCTTTTCTCTTCTCTCCTCTCTTCTCTTCTCTTCTCTTCTCTTCTCTTCTCTTCTCTCCTCTCCCCTCTGTCTCTCTTTCTCTCTCTCCCTCTCTCTAACTCACTCACTCACTCACTCACTCACTCACTCACTCACTCACTCACTCACTCACCCTTCCTCCCTCCCTCTCTCCCTCCTCTCCTCTCCTCTCCTCTCCTCTCCTCTCCTAACTCATTCGTATTTCCTCTCCTCTATTCTCCTCTCTCTCTTTCTCTCTCTTTCTCTTTCTCTTTCTCCTTCTTCTCTCTCTCTTTCCTATTTTTTTTTCTCCCACTCCCTTTCCCCCTACCTCTCTTCCCATCTCTCTCTCCTTCCCTTTTTCTCCCTTTCCTTTTTTCCTCCCTTTTCTACCCGCAGTTTTCTTCAACTTGTTACCCTGCCGATATTAGCCATGGTTATCTTATTTGCTGCCATTGTTATTGAAAGGATAATCTCCAACTTATTCGCGAAATTAAGCTCCGAGTCTCTCGGTGTATCTCTGAATAATTCGGGGAGGATGGAGTCTGATGTTTGATTTTGGAAATATTTTGAGGCACATTGCTTATATTCATGTGATTTTTTGTATTTTGTATTGTATTTGTATGAGCTGATAGAGCATTTGGCATTTTGTTTTTTTATCTTTTTTATACACACACGCACACACACACACGCACACGCACACGCACACGCACACACACAGACACACACACACACAGACACACACACACACACACACACACACACACACACACACACACACACACACACACACACACACACACACACACAAATTCCCATCATATACACAAATACATGAATCGTGGCCATGAACAGAGGTCACGACTAGGGAGGGGAGGGACGGGGCGGGGCTATTTCAAGCGAGAGGTCAGTCCGCGAGTCCAAAGGCCGGCCGGCGTGACATTGACTCGGAATCCGTACAAGCGAGACTCGATCCGCCGAGACACAAACCAGTGTAAATCGAATGCTGTGACGAGATGTATGTTTCGTTAATCTTTCGAAAGTCTTTTATTTTCTCATAAACGTTTCTGCCGGAGGTTAGTTTTTGTTAGGTGGGTTTTTGCCTGTCAGTAATGTTTATGATATTTTGCGGGCATTAGTTATCTCTTCTTCATTGTTAAACCCCTTGCCATTATTAGTGTAACTATAGTCGTTATTATCATTATAGTTACTAGGAGTAGCAGTGTCGTGTATATAAATACTGTTACATCATCATCATCATTATCATTGATATAATTGTCTGTTGAGGATGATGAAACTATTATTTTTCACTATTTTCACTAGTACAGTCTTATTGCTAATAGTGGTATATATTCAGATAATTTTGTTATAGCTATATCAATTGCTGCTAGTTATTATCTTAAGTATTTTTAGTAAAACATCACTTTCCATATTTTCTTTTATTTTGTCTTTTAAGATTATCCGCTCGATGACTTAGTTCCTCGGCGGCACCGGGCACTGGCCGGCCAACGAGTTGTTTATCTCTGCCCATAAATCATGCCGGGAATTATGCCGTACTTACTCGCATGCTCCGGTACATACATATTTGCATATTTGATTTAGATTTTAGATTTTACGTTACTTTTGGGGGTGAAAGGTAGTAAGATGTTTGGATATTGTATATGACGTTAAAACACGCACGCGATGACACATTCCAAAAACATGTATGAGTATGCCATACTAAGTGTCCATTGGTCCTGATTTACATTAACTGATTAGGTTTGCGTACCACTCTACCCGGAGTTGATTGTGCGAACATTCCTTTATCAGAAGGTATAATTATGTTGATATAATATCCTCTCGACAGACAGGCCGTGTTTGCATACCTCTCCAGCACGGAAGATTGTTTACAAATATCCTTTCTCTCAAGTACGTATCTCCAACAGGGCATTCGTTGCATGACGCGAGGTTTTTGGGGTCATGAGTCTCTCTGGGTCATGAGGGAGCAGTTAATCGGCGCAGTGATAAGTCCCGCCCCTTGCCTCTTACCTGGGCCGAGCGCCGCCAGGGGGCCAGGCGGCCGCCATCGCCACCGCCGAGGACCCGGGTCTCCACTCGCGCCACCGTGTGCTCTCGCTGTTCCCGCGTGTGCGCCGATCGCTCTTTGTGCCTTTCGAGTTTGGTTTTGGCTGTGTTTTTTTCTGTTTCTAGTGGAAAGGTGCTTCACGTCTGAATTTTGTGATTCAAAATCGGAGCGGTTGAAAGTCCGGCGGAGCGAAGAGCAGCGTTAGCGCAGTCCCCCCTCCGCACGGCCGGACGCGAGGCACCTTTGGCAGATTCTCGACTCGGAACAGGTCTGACACCTCGTGTGCGGTCAGTTGGTGTCTAGCTACTGTGGTGGTGATGTGTGCCGGGTCAGGTCGCAGCAGCTCGTGAAAAAGGTGTCCGTCCGTTCGTACAAATCTTCAAGCCATGGGGTCACTGGAACTACAAGAGCTTCTTAGCAAGAAGGAGGACCTCATCCGACACTTGGAGTCGCAGCTCAAGGTCCGCGACGATGAGATCATGGAACTGCGCTCGCAACTGGACAAGTTCCAGAGCGTCATGCCCTACGCGACAGGAAGCAGCAGCAGCGGCGGAGGAGGCAAGACCCAGGCCAGGAAGACCCGAGCCCAGGGCATCTCCGCCGAACCGCAAGCCATGAAGACGGTGCAGGAGCTCAACGCCCTCAGCCAGACCACGTTCCCGGAGATCGCCAAGTCCACAAGGTAGGCGTCGAAACCTCGGTCGGGCACGGGGGAAGAGGCGAGGCTGGGGAGAAAAGGACAACGGGACTTAAGGAGAGAACCGCATCCTTGGCGGTATGTCATGGGAACATCCGTCACTTGATATTTGGATATAAAGTTTTATGAAGGTGCTTCCGTGGCCGAGTCTCTGTTAACCTCGTCATTGAATACACTTTTGCGTTACAATAAAATCGTAATGGATACTTGGTGTTCCGTCTTGTCGTTATGGCACTTCTACAAGTGATTTACGGCTAACGTCTTACCACGTAAAAGTTGTCAAATGGATGTCAGGGCCAAAAATGAGCTTGAAACATTTTGCAGATGCAATATGCTCCTTTGTGTTTCTCTACTGTGCAGTGAGTCTGTTTATCTTTCAAATTGGAACAAATACATTTATTTATGTATAAAGTTTGGTATTACTGTCGGATGCTGGTATTTCAGCATCGTCTAGCACAAATCACTTTTTAAAATGGATGCAAATAGTTATATCGAAATTTTGTTCATTTCTGAAGTGTATGATGCACAATTTGTAACGTACGTAAAGAAAGAGATTTATTTTTGCCTTTCTATAAAAATGAATTAGTTTTCGGGTTTAGGATTGCGCCTGGGTCCAAGCGCGTGTTAAGTTTGTATGTAATGTTAACGTAGAGTTGTTGAGTTCGGAAGGACTGAGGAGGCACTCTCTCCCTCTCTTTCTTTCTTTCTTTCTTTCACTACTTCATTTGCATTATGATTACGGAAATTGTTTTTTAGATAAATAACTTATAAAATATAGGACTTTCATTAGTATCTTCACCTTCTCATACTTGCTTTCTCGCGGCGTTAGATTGATTATACGAACCGATTCAAAAGTCGTAAAACGAACATGGCCATAATCATCTCGACGGTCCAATAAGGGCGCCGCCGAAAGAAGTGCGATGCTACTGACTCTCCCTTTGATAATTTCACCTCCTGCGAAAAAGTGGGAAGCGCTAATAGGAGGTAAGTACGAGGTGGAACCTTACGATATGTGTACATGGGTCGTTAGGAAGGTATTTCGATATGGTAAAACATCTCTGGGCTACGACCCGAGTGAGGGAGAGGGAGAGGGATTGAGAGAGGGAGTGGGAGGGGGAGAGAGGGAGAGGGAGAGCGAGAGAGGGAGTGGGAGTGGGAAAGGGAGAGGGAGACAGAGAGAGAGATAGAGAGAGAGGGAGACTAAGAGAGAGAGATACAGAGAGAGAGACAGACAAGCAGACAGACAGACAGACAGACAGACAGAGAGAGACAGAGAGAGACAGAGAGAGACAGAGACAGAGACAGAGACAGAGAGGGAGAGAGAGGGAGGGAGAGGAAGAGAGAGAGGAAGAGAGAGAGGAAGAGAGAGAGGAAGAGAGAGAGGAAGAGAGAGAGGGAGAGGGAGAGAGAGAGGGAGAGAGGAGAGAGAGAGGAGAGAGAGGAGAGAGAGAAGAGAGAGAAGAGAGAGAGAGAAGAGAGAGAGAGAGAGAGAGAGAGAGAGAGAGAGAGAGAGAGAGAGAGAGAGAGAGAGAGAGAGAGAGAGAGAGAGAGAGAGAGAGAGAGAGAGAGAGAGAGAGAGAGAGAGGGAGAGAGAGAGTGAGAGTTTGTGTGTGGATAAGTATCTATCTGCGTAATTTAGATCTTTTAATATTCTGTATTCCAAATGGAAGGGGTCTCCGGTAAAGGATTTTATTAAATGAGCGCTAAGCAATGAGAAGGGAGAAACAGCAGTAAGATACAACATGTAAATTCTTCTTAAAAAGATATACCAAATGAGGATGATAAGAAGGAATTATAGAATATAAGCTCTGCATAAAAAAAATTAAGCAATGAGTAATAAACTGTTAAACGCAGTAAAAAAGGGAGAGATAACGCCGAACAAGCTCCATATACCAGTTGATAAAGCTCCCTCCTTGCATACGAAAGTCTTTCACAATAGAGCCGTGTTGAGCATTGGTCTGCATATGATTAAACTTTGCAACAGTCTCTCTGTGGCAAGACAGAACGGCGTGAGGTGAATAACGATGGGCGAAGGGAACGCGAAAGAGGCGGAAGAGTAAATAGAGCAAGACGAGAGATGGTGATGAAAAGCAAATGAAGGAAATAATGAAAAAAAGAATGAAAATGGTGCAAATGATAGTAATGAATGATATAGATGGTAATGATATAAATGAAAAGTAAATAAGAACACGAGTTTTAAGAAAATGGTCGGTTACATCGGTGGTGTTTTATTTATTTTTTTCTGAGACTTTGTTCTTTTATTGAGATGCTGATCGACCGCGTAGGGTGTTTATTTACTCGTGATCTATTTACTGATTGATCTTTTTAATTCATCTTCTCAATGTTTTGTTTAGCTATTCATATATCCTTTTATTCATCTATTCATCCATGTAAGGAGGATTATCCTGTTTCGCGTTAATGCAGTGCGAATAAGGACGACGGAAATAATTTGAAAGAATTGGCGGATGACAGTCATGATAATGATACTAATCATGGCGATAATGTTGATAATGATAGAGAAAATTATTGGTCAGACTTAAATTGTTATCCTTTCTGACATGAAATGTAATGATATAGGGGATGTTATGTGTTTGTGTGTGTCTATCTATCTGCCTATCTGTGTATCTATTGTGTATTCTTCAATTTCCTTCTGTTTTTTATTGTTTCTTTTCTGTTCCCTTTGTTTTCTTCTTCGTTATTTTTATGTGTATCCTTTTCCTATTTGTTTCTCTTTCTTCTACCTTTCCTCCTTTCTTTTTATATGGACCTTTTTCCCTCCCTTCTCCTTTTCCATTTTCTCCTTTTTCCTCCTGTTCTTCTTTCACATCTGCTTCTTTTCCTTCATCGCTTACGGAAAAGGACATGGAAAGAGCCTCAACATGAACCACAGACTCGAGGCCTCGTGTCCTCCTGCGTTGCGTGCTCGGCCTGGGAACTGCTATGGCTTCTATTACGGGCCGCGACGTGGCGACTGATGTCGACCTGGATGTTTTTGTTGCCTTTTGTGTCGTGTTGGTTAGACCGATAGAGTACAGGGGAGGCGGGAGGGCTCTCAAGGGACGGATGGATTGAAGAATGACTAGGGTTCTACTTTCTAACATTCTCTCTCTCTCTCTCTCTCTCTCTCTCTCTCTCTCTCTCTCTCTCTCTCTCTCTCTCTCTCTCTCTCTCTCTCCCTCTCTCTCTCTCTCTCTCTCTCTCTCTCTCTCTCTCTCTCTCTCTCTCTCTCTCTCTCTCCTCTCTCTCCTCTCTCTCTCTCTCTCTCTCTCTCTCTCTCTCTCTCTCTCTCTCTCTCTCTCTCTCTCTCTCTCTCTCTCTCTCTCTCTCTCTCTCTCTCTCTCTCTCTCTCTCTCTCTCTCTACTTACCTCTCTACCTTTCTCCCTCAGACTCCCTCTCTCTTCCTACCGCACACGCCCACTATGTCACTCGGTATTAGGGTGGAAAATGCCCATTTATCCCTTTACAGCAGTTTGAACAAGGGAGGCATTGTATACTATAGCGGGCTACATGGCGTGTAAAATGAGGGAAAGAAGGAAGCGATATCTGCATTATTATTATTATGATAATGGTAATGATGATTATAAAAATGGTTATAGAGATAA
>NW_028234412.1:19927781-19930281 GCF_977035675.1 Penaeus japonicus
CTGCGGGCGAGAAGCGGATGCTAAAAGGGCCGGCAGTATGCGGTGGTCGGCCGCTTGGGTGATTGAGTGGGGAAGGGATTGTCTAGCGGGACTCTGCTCGGATGCCTATCTGATTCCACGGGAGTCAGAAGGTTTGGAAGAGAGCGAGGGAGGGAGAAGGAGAAGACAGACACTCGAGCAAAGCATGCAAGACCCCACCCCCTGACACGACCTTATGTTTTCGGCCGCCCTCGCGACGCCCCGCCCACAATGTGTTCTGGTAAGTAGGTGGTGCGGCAGCCGTGTCCAGCCATCATGAACAATTAACGACGCCGTTTGAGCACCTGACGCACGCCTTCGGACGAGGGGACGCACTGATCTCAAACCGAACTTGGAGAGGGTGGGAATGGGGGGGGGGGGTGCACACCGCACTACTTTCTTTCCTATATTTATTTTCCTCCTTTGCCTTACCCTCTTCTCTATTTTTTCTTCTTATACATTGTGTTTCTGTTGTTTGTGCCCGTTCTTCTTTATCTGCCATTACTTGTTCTCATCATGTTCACCGACACAGCGCCCCCCCCCTTCAGCTTCGCCTTGTTAGCGTTAAAATTCGTCTTGGTGGCAGCGGTCATCGCGAAGGCGGACCCGAAGCGGGTCGACGCGAGTGACGAGGCAAATCGCGAGGCCTTTTGTCGGGCCCGGAGGCGCCGCCTTTTCCATTATCTCTGATCATTCACTTGGCTCCTCTCATCCGAGTACGCACACACACGCACACGGACAGGGATATGCACACTGATATGGATACGCATATGTACAATGATATGCATGCAGACATAGACAAGTTTGTGGATATGTAATCGTGTACGCGCGAGCTCAAGCACCCACACGCGCACATACTCACTGTAACTCACACATTCATATTCATACAAACACACTCACTCACTCACTGAATCACTTACTGGCTCACACTCTATCTATCTATCTATCTATCTATATCTATTTCTCTCACTCTCTCCCTCCTTACCTCCCTCTCTCCCTCCCTCCCTCCCTCCCTCCCTCCCTCCCTCCCTCCCTCCCTCCCTCCCTCCCTCCCTCCCTCCCTCCCTCCCTCCCTCCCTGCCTCCCTCCCTCCCCCCCCTTTCTCCTTCCCTCCTTCCCCCCTTCCCTCTCTTCACTCTCCCTCCCCATGTCACTTTTCCTCTCCCTCTCCCTCTCCCTCCTCATCTCCCGCCTCCACACCCTGTACGTAAATATTAATATCTTTTACTTTGACCGAGGACACTCCGGTGTGTAAAGGCTACGCGAGTTGTGTCGTAAATTAATATATCTGACAAATACACGACGCTCATTAATGCAGTTATCTAACAATAACTTCATGAAAAAATGAAGTTGCTGTTATGAATTTACATTTCTTCAACACTCGCACGCAATCATTCACTTTTATTATTATAACGTGATCAACACGACAATAAGAGTGTTAAGTGATAGATAGTGTCCTTCGCAATGAGCAATAACGAGGAGATATTCTGCTTGTTAATTAGGCTTTTAAGTGGATAATTTGCATTTTGGCGCCCTTTAGAGGGTTAAATGGCTGAAGGGAATGGGAATATTAATTGATGTTGGAGATAAGCATTGTGTCAAAATCGATTATAATGTTGATAACAAAAATAATAAACAAACATATTGGAAATGAAAAGTCTATATAAAAATATATGTATGATAGAGCAAATGGTTTCCATTGATGCCGTATCCCTCAAAAAAACATACAAAAAAAGTTTTTTTTTAACAAATTATTTCCTTTAAAACAGTCCAGTAAGTCTTCTTGCGCCATCACGACAAAACAAAAATGTGCAAGGTGATTTTTACGAGAGCTACGCCTGACGGATGGCTCTATATTTGGCAGAAACTTCCACGCTCTTTGGACTCTGTGTAACCGCGACATCACGAAACATAAGCTTAAAGTGGGAGTGAACTTTTATGAACAAACTGTTACGAAATTCCCATTTCTGTTTTTTTCTTTTCTTTTACCAAAAGCTCTAGTGATAAAAAGGGCCTTTGGAAGTTATTCCCTGAGTATTGGGGATTTGTTTTGAGTAAAGGCACGATGAATTCTATTATATTAATTATAGCAGTCGTCGTTGCAGAGCGACAGCCAACCTAGGCAGCAGTTGAAGCACAATTCACAAGCAGCACGCCATGTCACTGCGTTGTCGGAAATGCACAACGAATAATCGTAGCAGCTATGTGCCCGTACGATTGGGCCAAAAGCGCTGCCAGATGTCCTGAATCAGCGTAGTGTGGAAAATATTATTTGAATGCTCGACGCGGGATACGTAATAGGGCGGCATGGATGAACGCGGTTTCTTATTCATCCTGTTTGCACTTAGAATGCATTTATCACGGCTGTAATGGGGTACGATGCTGTGTCGTGTGATTCTTGAGGATTAGTTTTGGTGTCCTAATCGTTTGCCTATTTGTTGACGTTGGAAAATATATGTGTTTAGTATGTGGTGGCGAGTCA
>NW_028234412.1:19940281-19942781 GCF_977035675.1 Penaeus japonicus
TGCCGGAGTGTCATGCATTTTTATAGCGAAATAAATTGCTATTGATTGAAAGCATGATGGTTAAACATAAAAAGGAGAGAGAAAGAAAAATTATTGGATAACGTTAAGAATAGCTAGAAAAGATTATAAACACTAGGCTAGACTGCAAAGAGATTGATCCAAAGGCTTGAAAGCATTTTTTGAAGACTGGAGGGAGAGTTGCAGGAAATAAGGCTAAGGGGAGAGTGAACATGACGCTGTTATTGGAGCATTTGTTAGAAAAATAATTGGAAATTGGAAAGAGAGTAAGAATTGTTATTGAACTAAAACGTCTTCAGATTGGGAGGACAGCAAAAACAAAGTAGGAGTGACGAGACGCTGTAAGATATGTTTTAATATTAGAAAGTTGAGGTTCGACCAGTGGATTTTCAGGTGTGGAATGGTACGTGAGGATCTCTTGGATCGGATCGGGATGCCTCATCGCTAACATCATCGTCATCGCCATCATTGGTATGATCAACCTTCATTATTCTAATTCTCATTGTCTTGCCCGCCTCCATTTGTTGGGCATTCGCGGTTTCCTTTTTGTTATCATTGTTGTTCCCCTGCCTATATTTTTGTTATTCTTGACACGGTTGTTTAAGAGTGATGGTTTTTGGAATGTATTTTGTTATTGATTCATTACATTTCTTTTTGTTTGTTTGTGTTTTCCTTTGTTTGGGGGGGGGGGGTTGCTTTCTCTCTGCGTCCTGGTTGGTTCTCTCGCTTCGCTCCTCCTGCCGTGCACGTGTCTCTGGCGCAAGAAAGGCTGTGCGGATCCCGTGTTGCTGTCAAGGTAGGCATTAGGGCCATGTTTTAAGGGACGGGCTAGTAGCCTCACTTTTATCGATGGGTATTTGTCTGTGGTGGCAGGCCTCATCAGCACGCTGCGTCTCTGGCTCGGGGTACGCCCTCCCGCCTGCCCGCTCGCCCGCCCGCGTCGGGGTCTGCGGCTGTCCGTGGCTTTGAGTTGTCTTGCTTTCTCCAGCTTTTTCTTCGCTTCTATTTTTTTTATGTTCGTCTTTATTGAAAGGCTTTTCCTTTCTCTTTATATCTCTGTATGTTCCTTCTCTTTTTGTTTGTGTGCTATATTCCTTTAGATCTTATCTCTATATTTTTAGAGGTTAGCTGTAATTATATAAACACATGGTCATGGATGCACCCATGCAAGAAAAAAAAAACATACTCACTCACGCACTCACTCACTCACTCACTCACTCACTCACTCACTCACTCACTCACCCACCCACCTACCGACACTCCCACCCACTCACTCACTCACTCACTCACCCACCCACCCACCCACTCACTCACTCACTCACTCACTCACTCACTCACTCACTCACTCACTCACTCACTCACCCACCCACCCACACGCCCACCCACCCACCTACCGACACTCCCACCCACCCACTCACTCACTCACTCACTCACTCACTCACTCACTCACCCACCCACCCACTCACTCACTCACACACACGCTCACTCACTCACTCACTCACTCACCCACTCACTCACCCACCCACCCACCCACCCACCCACCCACTCACTCACTCACTCACTCACTCACTCACTCACTCACCCACTCACTCACTCACTCACTCACTCACTCACTTACTTACTCACTCACCCATTTACTCACTCACTCACTCACTCATTCACTCACTCACCCACCCACTAACCTACCCACTCACCCACCCACATACTCACACCACCCACCCACCCACCTACTCACACCACCCACCCACTCACTCACTCACTCACTCACTCACTCACTCATCCACCCACTCACACACTCACTCACTCACTCACACACACACACACACACACACACACACACACACACACACACACACACACACACACACACACACACACACACACACACACACACACACACACACACACACACACACACACATAGATACATATACATACACTTATATATACAAACATGTGTATGTCATAATTATGCATCCCATTTAATTTAGCGATTGGGCTATGACGAAGGGCTTTATTTTCCTTGGGTGAATAAAAGCAGTAAGGTCACTTGATTCTGGCGATCCTTCGTAGGACCGAAGGCCATCCTTAAAAAAAGAGAGAACGCGAGGTCAGGCGAGAGAACCGGTTCTTGGTGTGAATCGAAGCGATACCTGTGTAATTTATAAAGTATCTGGAGAGGGAGGCGGGATGGAGCGCTGGGGGGGGAGGAAAGAAGTCGGAGCGAAGAAATGTTTGACTCTCACAATGTAAAGATTTTTGAGGCTCTTCAGTGATGTGTGTGTGCGTGTGTGTATGTCTGTAAGTATGTATGTATGTATGTATGTATGTACCTGTGATTAAATAGTGCATATCCATTTCTCCCTCTCGCACTGCATGACGAGAACTTGTAGATCTAATAACGAAGACAGACTCCAGGAACGCATGCGATGCTCGTTCTGCCTGCGAGAGAAGCTTAAGAATGTCGATACATTAATTAGAT
>NW_028234412.1:19960281-19965281 GCF_977035675.1 Penaeus japonicus
ACGTGAGTTCTATTCTTTCTTTCTTTCCTATCCTCCTTTTCTCTTTCTGCTTCGTATTACACCTGGTAGTAGCTAGGAAGTTATGTCAAAGTCGTTATCTGTTTATAGTTACTGCTGGTAACAAAAACATTATGTTTTACAATGTAATTTGATGTATTGTTGATGTTTTAACATATCAGAATTTACTCCAATCCAAAAAGAAGAGAAATGAAAATTAATAAGCTAAAGGTATGAAATATACACACCCCAGTAGCAAACGCTCCAGCCTGCGGGCGTATTTCCGGAGCCAGCTGTTACTGCCCGCCAGGAAAGGCTTGCGTGTGACATGTTTGGCGCTCACACAACCCGACACTGATGCCCCTAACAAAAAAGTCTCCGTCGCTGCCTGTGTGGATGTTTACGATATTTTGTCATTATTTTTACTTTGTCCTTTTGATACAGCAATATTAATTTCATACTTTTTTTGTTTGTGTCATATTTTGTTCTCTTGTTCTTGTTTTATGCTTTATTTCCGAGTTTGTTTGTTTGTTTGTTTGTGTTATAAATATTTTTTCTTCTATTTTATGATATACTTCTGTACATTTTTTCTAGCATGACGAAGGGGTGACTCTCTTCATACAAATCAGAGGCCGTGGAACCTCCGCCACATCCGTTATTAATAATCTTTCAAGATCGGATAAAATAGAAAGAAAAAGATATATGTAAGTTAGTCAGGTGTGGGGCAGTGCCACTGGGGACCGCGCTCACGGGGCCGCGGCGCTCGATGATGCCAAGCTGAGGCACGATTATGTGGTTGGCATGTAAGAGTTGACTCGCCCTCCTCCACCACCTCCTCCTCCTCCTCCTCCTCCTCCTCCTTCCCTCTCTTTCTCATCCTCCTCTTCCTTCACCTCCCTTAATCTCTGTTTCTTCTGCACTTCCACCTCCCCCTTCTCTTCGTATCCTCTTCCTCCTCCACCTATTCTCCTCCTCCGCCCCTTCCCTCCCCTCCCCCCTCCCCAGCCACACCACCATCACTTCGTCATTTCATCGCATTGCCGTCTTACTCAGTTAACCATCTTTATATCTCTCTTCTCGCTTTTCTATGCATTGCTTTTCCATCACCGTTCTTCCTTTCCCATTATTTTCTCTTCCTTAATCATCGGCGTACCCTTTGACCCTATTTGGTTTGGTGTTAGCAGCTCCTGTCTGCCTACACGCACCTGCGCATGCGCGCGCGCACACACACACACACACACATTTACATTCACCTTCACAGCCCCTCGCTTATATTTCCGCGGGAATGCAACTCGATACACATCTCAACCCGAAACGGCTCCGCTCATGGATATAATGAACCGACCGTGTGCCCATGAAATATTAATGAGTCGAGGAAGTCTCAAAGACGGCACTCTGCCTCGTCCACTCCGAGTTTTTAGTCCTTCAGAAGGTGTCATGTTCTTCCGTAAGAAGGACGTACGAGAAGCTGGGTTGTGTACCGGCGGACTCGTGTTAGGTTTAAGATCCGTGTTAGGTAATGGAGGCTTGCGTAGAATTTCGTAAGATGTCCGTGGCTTGAGGCTCCTGACGAAGGCAGTTCTTCCCCCACTCGGCGCGTCAGCAGAAGAAGGAGCGCACTGTGACTGACGGATCTATTAATGTAGGAACCATTGCGTGTAAGGGAAGCGAGGAGCTCTTCGTTCGCACTGTTGCTCGCTTGATGCCCAACCGCTAGGATTTAGATACCTGCGAGCTGATAAGGCATTTTTTCTTCTTTCTTCCTCTTCCTCATTCTTTGTCCCTCTATTTTTCTTCTTCTTACCTGTCTTCTTCCTCTTTTCGTCCTCCTCCTCCTTCTCGTAATCTCCTTGTTCTTCTCCATCGTCGTTTTCTTCGTCTCCTACGTTTTCCTCCTTTTCTTCTACTTCTTCTTCCTCTCCCTCTTCTTCGTTACTATCTTCGCTATAATCTCCTTTTTCTTCCTTTCTTCCTATTCTTCCTCTGCTTCTTCTTCTTCTACTTCTTTTTCTTCTTCCTCTTTTTCATCTTATTTTTTTCCCCATGGAGGCCAAGCACCCCTTCCTCCCATCCCCCCTTCCTCACCATATCACCTCCTCTCTCCCCTTCCTCACCATTCCTCCTCCTCTCTCCCCTTCCCCCCTCTCCCCCCTCTCTCCCCTTCCCTCCCCTTGGAATGAGGGAGAGGAAACATGTTAACATCTTGGGAGCAAATTCTTCCGCATTCCCGAGTCGTAACTGCCTTAATAACATGACGTTATATTTCATCTGCGTAGTTTTACAACTTTTCATTCGAGGAGAGCGAGATAAAAAAAAAAAGTAAACGAGGGTTATTACTGTTTTTTAATGATACCTTCCGATCCCACGTGTGGAAAATAAACTTCATTTTTTTGGAAGATATGAAAGAGGCCGAAGGGAGGGGAGCATAAGATGATGAGATATGTTTGCAGACCAAGACATGATAATTTCTGATCTACGCACACACACACACACACACACACACACACACACACACACACACACACACACACACACACACAGATATACAAACACCAAACTTTATGATACTGATTTCTTAATGTAGCGATTGCGTTTCTTCGGAATGTCTTGATTCTCCTTAAAGGGAAATCATGTGTTCCTTCGCTTGGTATGTGACCTCGCTCTCAAGGCAAACCGGGGAAAAATCGTGGTCGCTGAATGAGAGAGGAAAAGAGAAAAAAAGTAAAGTGGAATTGTTGGCATTAACGTTTTGCAGGAGTGTGGTATTTATTATACAAGAGAAGATCGGAGAGAACGAGGGAATGGGAGACAGAGACAGGGATAGAGATAGAGACAGAGACAGAGGCAGAGACAGAGATAATGACAGTGAAAGAGGTAAGAAGAGAAAGAGAAGGATAGCAAGAGAAAGTCCCATCCTGAGACCAATTTGTGAATATCACTATTACTGCGCATTGGACCTGCATAACTGCATGTTGCACAATAACTGATCAATGGACACATTGCGAAGTATATATTATTTTGTGATTTGCAATCTCTCTTTTTACATCGTTTCCTTCGGACAAACGAAAGGTCAGTCATAGATTTACGCAGTACGTGTGATTGCGTTGTAAGTATTTGCAATGTTGTTTTTACAGAAAGGGTATTGCAGTCTAGAAAGAGAAGATGGAATGCATTGCAATCGAGAAAGAGAATGCATTAATGGCGGTAACAGCAATGCCAATGATAATTTGATCATGATAGTAATATGATAATGATATCATGAAAATGATGATCATATAAAAGCAGTAAAAATGACGATGTTATGATTATATGAAAAAGATAATGTTAAGAGTAGGAATTAGTCAATGGTTGGAATCGATAGGTAAATGAATAACCGAACGCACACTTGACGCTTCGCGACATACAGAGATAAGCCTTTATTAAAGCCATCTCCCCCCTTCTCTCCTCTCCCTCTCTCCCCCCTCTCCTTCTCCCTCTCCCTCCCTCTCTCTCTCTCTCTCTCTCTCTCTCTCTCTCTCTCTCTCTCTCTCTCTCTCTCTCTCTCTCTCTCTCTCTCTCTCTCTCTCTCTCTCTCTCTCTCTCTCTAATTCTCTCTCTCTCTCTCTCTCTCTCTAATTCTCTCTCTCTCTCTCTCTCTCTCTCTCTCTCTCTCTCTCTCTCTCTCTCTCTCTCTCTAATTCTCTCTCTCTCTCTCTAATTCTCTCTCCCTCTCTCTCTCTCTCTCTCCCTCTCTTTACTCACTCTCTCTCTAACTTTCTCTCTCTGTCTCTCTAATTCTCTCTCTCTCTAATTATCTCTCTCTCTCGCTTTCTCTCTGATTCTCTCTCTCTCTCTAATTCTCTCTCTCTGTCTCTCTAATTATCTCTCTCTGTCTCTCTAATTCTCTCTCTCTCTCTAATTCTCTCTCTCTCTCTCTCTCTCTCTCTCTCTCTCTCTCTCTCTCTCTCTCTCTCTCTCTCTCTCTCTCTCTCTCTCTCCCTCCCTCCCTCCCTCTCTCTCATTCTCTCTCATTCTCTCTCTCTCTCTCTCTCTCTAATTCTCTCTCTAATTCTCTCTCTAATTCTCTCTCTCTAATTCTCTCTCTCTCTCTCTCTCTCTCTCTCTCTCTCTCTCTCTCTCTCTCTCTCTCTCTCTCTCTCTCTCTCTCTCTCTCTCTCTCTCTCTCTCGCTGTGTGTGTGTGTGTATGTGTATGTGTATGTCTTTCTGTCACATCTGGCAGCCACAGTGCGCGCTGGCAGACGACCCAGACACGCGGACGCTTGGCATGCCGCGGAGGGAGGTGAAATTACTTCATGGGTCACATCGGTGGAGTCTGTGCGCTTTTTATAGTTTCTTTTTGTTATTTGGTGTCTTTTCTTTAATATGTTTTTTTTTTCTCTCTCTCGTTTTCTTTCTCTTTGGGGGCAGGGATTTTACATAAATCTTCGTTTAATTTCGTTTGATTTGAGAATCTTGTCTTTTCTGTTGACCCCGTTTCTATCACATACGTATTTTTAGAAATTCAAGCAGTTTTGCCGCAAAATGCAACTGAACGCAAAAATAAGAGGAAAAAAACTTTAGAGATCTTGCAAGTAAGTGCATGTGTTCCGAATGAATTCTAACTAGAGAATTCTTGTCGACTTCAAGAAGTGTGTGTGAGTAAAACAGCGGTCTGATGGGTAATACTGGCTGGCAGGGAGGATCAGAACGCTCGGTTATGTCGTGAGAGGAGAGAGAGATGAGTGCTGTAATTAAGACATTTTGAAATTGAAGGGAAAAGGGACTTTAATAGGATTTGATACCAGACAGTGGAAAAGATTCTAAAATTTTCTATCGTAAAGGCAGTTATTATTATTATTATTGTCATTATTATTAATCAGTTGACGCCTATGCCAAAAGAAAAGTCTCTGGCTTAGCATTCAGAACTCTGACCTGAACAACTGATCGAGTCGTCCTTCAAAGTTCTCGTGATTGTTGGCGGATCAGTGACTCGCCAGCGGAGCTCGAGACCACATCAGCGAGC
>NW_028234412.1:19967781-19970281 GCF_977035675.1 Penaeus japonicus
TGGAAGAGAATATCTGGAGTTTGTTTATGTACGTGTCAGGTGTTTCTTTTTTATTGAATTTTGTATTGTTTATCATGGGTTATAAAAACAACTTTATATTTACATACGTGTATGTATATTTTATGTATGTGTTTGTTTTTACTTATCTTCGTAGATATATCATATAAGTAATAGAGATCAAGACTGAACATATATAGATTGTTCATATTTTTCTTAGTTCGATCTGTTGTAAAGTCCTTAGTTTGTTAAATGCTTCATCAGATTTTATATCAGTAGATAGAATGTTGGCAATGGATACATCTTATACAAATTTTCATGTTGTGAAATGAGGTCATTAGTGAATTAATAATTGCTCTTCAATAGTCACGATTTCGCATTTTGCATACTACATCTTATTTTTATAATGTATTATTTTTGACAACTGCAAGAATGATTACAACACACTTTTTGGGTGCGGCTTATTGCAACAGGTATGTAAAATGGATGTGATATCAAGATTATGTAGAACACCATAACTTATCGTCACCGAGTGTCGGGCAGGTCGTTTGTGACGTCTACTCTGACACCAGATACAACGAATCAAACCCGAAGTGACTTTTAACGAAAATTAATTTCGTGCGGTGCTGATATCTGATACGCAGGCGCTTCAAATAAGGCATGATGTGTGCCCTAACCACCATTATTTCAACAACAATCATCGCCTTGTTGACATTTTCGATATGAAAATGCATTTAAAATTGTCGTATCTCTTAGGGTACAGATATTGTTCTTAGATCGTGTTTTTTTTTAAATAATAGTAAGTGCTAAAAAGACGCTAATATGATGATAATGAAGTTGTATATGATTATAGATATTCCTAAAATATCACGTGTTGACTAAAAGTCTCGTAGAAAGCACGTGTAGAGATTCATTAATATACGAACCAATCCGTTTGACAAGGCGAGTTTTATTACTTGAAGGTATTTGCATATGTATGAACGGGCGTTGTCTCGTAAGAGATTTTTTTTATTCGTTTATTGTTATTATAATTGTTTCTTCATTTTATTAATTTGGCTTTCCGTTTTTATCTTTTGTGTTTTTCCGTGTATTATTTGTCACCTAGCTAAGCGAGGGTATTTACGAGTCCTCATTATTATTCAGTTAGCTCGTTCTGCTATTTAAAGTTGCTTGAAAACTTGCTTCAATTTACACGGTTGATTGCGCCTGTAGATGCTCGTCTTAATTGTTCGGGTTTTTGTGGATTTTCGATATTTTACATGCATCTTAATGTGAGCGTAGTCGGTTGTATTTCCCACCAGATAAATTTATGGTGGATTTTTATACTAAACCGAATCCTTATTTGTGTTGTATTTGTTATGTGCTTATTTGTGTGTGTATGTACGTGTGTCTGCATTGCATACTGTATGCTTGCTCGTAGGTGCGCGTGTGAATGCGCACATAGGAAAATGAGTGAAGGATTGTAAATATAGGTTAATGAGGGGATGCAATTGTTATTGATTTCACAGCATCTCTGGAAATACTTTCGACACCGAGAACAGCATTTCTATTCATCACTTACGAGACATTTGTGTCTGTATCAGGTTCTTTTTTAATTCTTTGCTTATAAGATATAGATATTATTTCAATAATACGGGATTTATATTATTTTCCAGTATATGTTCATTTATGATTCATTTGCTATTAAATATTTGTATGTGATATGTATCTATTGTTGATCCTCATTAGCTATGAAGGAGAAAAGAAATGTTTATACAGAAAAAGTGTATTTATTTCGCAAAAATATAAAATATCACGTTAATATGTGTTAAAGGGCCGATACTCTACATGTCCGTATGCTGGATTACAGGGACCAGACACTTTGCACACGTCCATACGCAGGATCACAGGGGCCTGACAGCACACTTGAATATGCTGGATCACAGGGGCCTGACAGCACACTTGAATATGCTGGATCACAGGGGCCTGACAGCACACTTGAATATGCTGGATCACAGGGGAGTCACCACTGCTAAAACCAACAAGCTGGATCACAGGGGTCACGACACTGCACGCTATGTCGAGTACTTCCATAAAGAAGAATACACACAAAAAAGGCTGGAATAAGAAAACGGACACTGAGATTCCTTTCACTTTTTCTATGTTCCATTTTATCAAAAACACGAGAGTAGGTACTTACAGAGTGGCAGGGTATTCGTGAGTGAGGGCCATCGTTTAGGCTTAACTTTCCAAATCAGCTTGGAACATACCCCCAGGCATTTTTAGCAACAACTTAAACAAGTAAACTACCTTGAGAAGGTGAGGTCAGGTTTCGTGATTTCCGATTACCATATTTCATTTCCAAAATATGGGAAAATAGGCCTTAATCCACCGACAGTGTCACACGAGACAGAATACGGATAGTGCGACGCCAGCTGTCTAAGCGAGCCACACCTTCAAATCGGCCATTCATAGCAAGGGAACCGGCACCTTTGTTTTACTTGGGAAAATAATATATCTTTTT
>NW_028234412.1:19982781-19985281 GCF_977035675.1 Penaeus japonicus
TTTCAAATTTATTTGTTCATATCAGTATTATTTTGGGTTCCTCCCCCCCCCCTTTTATGCTTTGTATATGTTTCCCCGTCAGGAATGCATAGTCGAGCACCCACACACACAAGTATTTTGTCTTTGGGGAGATCATATGGTGACGCGTATCCAAAAGGCTCTAGTGCTTTTTTCATTTTTGTCCACGTGCGTATTTTTCATATGTGTGCCAAATGATTATATATTGTGTACGAGCTATGCATAAAGAGATTCGTCGATACTCTATGTGCATGATAAAAGGAACAGAAGGAGAGCTGGTCATCAGTGTGCTTGTCGGGTAGGTGTGTGGGCGCGTGGGAGGGAGTGCTCGCTTGCTTTGGTTTTATTTGCACATGTATGTATTGTGGGTTTATCTTGGACGTGAAAGGGAAAAGATGAGGGTGGAGAGAAAGAGAGACGGACAGACAGACAGACAAACAGACAGATGGACAGACAAATCCTGTGACTTCCGCCCACATCCTCTCAATTCCCGAAATAGAAACTTCGATTTCAAATTCATCCGTTCCCCTTACAACCAGCCCGACACGAGCACCAGTCGCTCAAACACCGAGGGCGTTTTGGGGAGCTCTTTTTTGTGTGGAGCGATGACGAATGGGCGTATGGGCGTATGGGCGTGTGGCCGGTGAAGACAACGATACTGAGCTAATTGATTCCTTGTGTTGTGTTCTGTCTCTCTCTAAGGGAGAGAGAGGGTAGAAAGGGGGAGACGTCCGCACCAAAGTGGGGAAAGAGAAGAGAGGCGGAGCTCTTTTTTCATTGCAGTTTATTGCACCTTCGTGGATAGACCTTCATTTGATTTTTTTTTTTTCATTGTATTTTCCGATTTTTGTCGAGTTGTGTTGACTACAGGAATGTAGGATAGACGATAGATTTATAAATTGCCAGAGCGAAAGAAGAAAAATGAAAAAGAGGAATCAGAGAGACTGAACGATAGAAGAAAGGAAAACGAAAACAGAAAGAAGTAAAGAATAAAGAATAAAGAGAAGGTATGAATGACCGTAGATACCTGCATAACCCCCCCCCCCCTCCACGCGCGAAAACGAGTTCCTCCCTTCCATACATTCTCGCTCTCGTCGTGGCTGAGTGCCAGACTCTCCCTCGCGCTCCTCTGAGGTTTTTCTTGGTCGATGAATGAAAGGAGATTTAGAGAGAGCGGAGGAAGAGGAGAAATGGAAGACGGTGAAGAGCAGGGATTAGGAGGGGGAGTGGGAAGGCGTGGGGGATGGAAGGGCATCTGTGGCTTTCTGTTGTTTTGGCCGAGATTACAGGAAAGATGGATCGGGGCGTGTAGGTGAATACAGGTTTTTGCTTTGGGTCATTGTGCGCGCGTGTGTGGTGGCGGCGATGGTGATGGTGGAGGGAGTGAGGGAGATGCCCTACAAGGTGTCCTCTGCCACCCCCGCGCTGCCCTGGACACGCCCCCGCCTCTCTCCTGCTCTCTGCTAAGACCCCCCCCTCCCTCCTTCCCCACTGTTCCCCCGGTAGGATCCTCCTCTACTCCCACTTCCCTTTGCATCGGGAAAGATATATTTCGTAATCGCTTCCTCCCTCTATCGGCATCTAGCTTCTCTCTCCCTTTCATTATTCTAGTCTACCTTTCATTCTGTCCAGATTTTTGTTTGTTTCGTCCTAATTTCCTGAACTGTGACAATTCCAGATGAAGAGCCGAAATGACCTAGAATATCTATAGGATCAAGGTATAGAACGCGGAGGCTTTTAATTTCCCAAAATAAAGCTTCCAGAGGGTATTTGTGTCTTAGTTCCGAACACTTTCGTAAGACAGTGCCAGGGTGTACTTTATAGACACTCAATCTGAAAAGCCTGATATCCTGACGTTCACCAGATACCTAGACATTTAGATCAGGATATTTAAGTGTCATTCTACTGGATGCCTTTTCTTTTGACAAGGCCGATAAACTAGCCAAATTGGCGATCTTCCATGCTAAGCAGTTCTCCTATTTTAATTTTAAAAATATATTTTTTTTCCGGTGCAGAAAAGATTAAAGAAAAGCGGCATGGCACCATCTGGAGATGTAACTTATAAAGTCTATAGTGGTCTAATCGGAGGCTGCATAGGATAGCAATATGTAATATATACAAGATGAAGTTTTGGAGACAAAACCATATCATCACTACAAACTGTCCAAGACATTCATGTGACACATCAATAATCTGATTCTTACTCTTATTCTACAAAACTGCATTCTATTGATGAGATATCACCTTTCGGAGTATATCACTTTTAGAATATATTAACTTTATTATAGACATAAATTTTATGATTCGCCGTACAAAAAATAATTTGCATACTGGATAAGACTTTCAAATAGTATAAAATCTCTCTCTCTCTCTCTCTCTCTCTCTCTCTCTCTCTCTCTCTCTCTCTCTCTCTCTCTCTCTCTCTCTCTCTCTCTCTCTCTCTCTCTCTCTCTCTTTCTCTCTCTCTCTCACTCACTCACTC
>NW_028234412.1:19987781-19990281 GCF_977035675.1 Penaeus japonicus
TCTTCTCTCCTCTCCCCTCTCTCCTCTCTCTCCCCTCTCTCTCTCTCCTCCCCTCCTCTCTCTCTCTCTCTCTCTCTCCCCTCTCTCTCTCTCCCTCTCTCTCCTCTCTCTCTCCTCTCTCTCTCTCTTCTCTCTCTCTCTCTCTCTCTCTCTCTCTCTCTCTCTCTCTCTCTCTCTCTCTCTCTCTCTCTCTCTCTCTCTCTCTCTCTCTCTCTCTCTCTCTTTCCTTCTCTCTCTCTCTTTCCTCCTCTCTCTCTCCTCCTCCTCTCTCACTCTCTCTCTCTCCTCCTCTCTCTCTCTATCTATCTATCTATCTATCTATCTCTCACGCACACACACACACACACACACACACACACACACACACACACACACACACACACACACACACACACACACTTTTTCCCCTTTAGTTCTTTTTTTCTCCTCTCTTTTTTTTATGCAATCAGCGTCTATCTTTTTAAAAGCCTGAATAAGACAGAGAAAAATATTATGTATGTCAGTATTTCAATTTGAATCATTTCTCTCTTTTTTTCAATAGATTTACAATACTTTTCATATACAGTTGGAACTCGTATGTATGAACATAAACATGCATTCTTTTAAATCATGCATATGGGACTTAAGAGCAACACTTACCATCATTTGGTGTTTCGTACGTTTTCGCATTTGCAAACATGAGTGTTCCTGTGCACATTTCTAGGGCGCTTTGGGAGTGAAGGGTCGACGCCGGCGAGGCAACGGTAACGCATGTAGCGGGTCTCGCGGCTGCCATCATCAATCATCGCTAATTACCTCTTTGATTACACGCTCATCTCCTGATCCATTGATGGGATTCACGGACTTACACAGGGCCTGTCGCTCTTTCCCCTCTCGCTCTCCCTACCCCTTTCTCCCACACCATCTCTTATTCCTCACTTCCGAACTCTTCCTTCCCTCTTCTCTCCCTTCTTCCCCTTCCTTCTCTCCCCATTGCCCCCTCCTCCACTCCCAACATCCCCAGCGCATGCCTTCGGGAGAGGACTAAACGCTGCGAAACGGTCGTGTCCGGGGCGACCAGGAGTTCCCTTCGTACTCGGGTTCCCTCTCCCTCCCCGCCGAGGCTGTGCGGGGCGGGCGGCATAAGTGGGCCGTTGACCATACGAGATCGAGTTTTAAAGGGGGTGTGGGGGAGGGGGAGGAGAAGGGATGTGGGAGTAGAGGTGGGGAGGTGGTGGGTGGCAGAGGGGAGAAGTAGGTGGGGAGAGGGGAAGGGGAATGTATTTACCTGAGTGAGATGTGTTTGAGAAGCGGCTTGGTCCGGGCCCGTGGTGGTGGTCGGTAGATAACTCCTTGGCTAAATTATAGTCGGCGCGCTGGTAGATTGATGGAGAGCGAAAGAGAGAGGGAGGAGGGGGGAGGAAATGGAAAGGGCACAACAACGCCGGTGTGTGTGGTTCTGCAGCTTGACGGCCTTCTTGGGTACGCAACAGCTGCGTTATTTATCCGGCGACAGGACAGGTGTCAGTGTGTTATTCGAGCATCAGTTGGCCCCCTTTCGCCGGCTCCGCAAGAGGCTCAGAATCCCAAGTCGTAGCGGCCGATCGTCCAACAGCTGGGAGATGATGATGCTTTGTTGGGATTAGAAAGCGCTGCCCGGATCCAGATTATGTTAATCGGGTAAAACACTCGATAAACCAGTTCATGAGTTAATGCATCGACACTTATTGACTTCATCAAGCGACTGATGTGTGCTCTGAGAGGGCGCTCGCCCGATAATGAATTTGCGATGAGGCGCTTGTAATTTATATGTAAGACATCTGCTAAGTATCCTCGTTAGCGCTGCTCTTAAGGCGATTGCATCTGCCGGGAATATTTTAGGGAGGGAACCTAACGAAGAGAAAAAGGCTTTATGCTTTCCCCCATTAGCGTTCAGGCTTGTTGGAGCCTGATGATATGCAGGGTATTATATATTATAACAATGAGTTGGAGGAGTAAGGAGGGCGGGATGGAGGGAGGGAAGGAGGGTGTGGGAGGTTGAGAGATGGTGAATTGGAGATAAAATTGAAATAGAAAAAGAAGCAGGGGTAGATATAAAGAAAGTGATGGTGAAGGGAATGTGTAGACATAATAAAGCGAGCTGTTTAAAGAACAAAATAGTTCAAACACCTAGTTTCTACGAAGCTCATAGCTCCAAACCTAAAGTATTCCCGACGCCAAGGATTCGACATGAGCATCCATCTTTGGTGTTTGTTTGGGCGTCGAAAATAACTTCCCATCTCAAATGACATCAAACACACAGAGGCCAGTGTGTTGTCTGTGATGCATTTGATATCGTCGACAAGTCATGTCCATTGCGCAGTGTGCTTGGACGATAAAATGCACTTTTTACGACCGTGAGACCTTCTTAACCCACTTAGTTCCAAAACGTAATCCTAATGGCACGTGAGTGTGTGTGTGTGTGTGTGTGTGTGTGTGTGTGTGTGTGTGTGTGTGTGTGTGTGTGTGTGTGTGTGTGTGT
>NW_028234412.1:19995281-20007781 GCF_977035675.1 Penaeus japonicus
TTAGAATGTTAATGGCTTTAGTTGTATCTATTTGGATAGCTATTTATATGCAAATAAACACACACACACACATGTATGTATGTATGTATGTATGTATGTATATATATATATATATATATATATATATATATATATATATATATATATATATATATATATATATATATATATATATATATATATATATATATATATATATATATATATATATATAATGCATATATGTGTGTGTGTGTTTATACATGTGTTGTGTGTTATGTGTATGTGTATGTGTGTACATACTTACACTTTGCATTTTGAAATGGGCGGACGAGACCTGGTGGCGAGAGTCGCGCCACCTCCGTCCGTCAAATAAACGTGCGAAGTAAAAGCTTACGAGTCTTTACGGCGTGCTTGTCAGGCGGGGGCCCCATCTGCCCGCCCGCGTTCCCTGCACAGGCTGCTCTCTATAAGGCGCGCCGACGACGGGCTCCGGCTTTGGCCCTATAAAGACTTGTCTGGGAGGGAGGAGGGGGAGGAGGAGGAGGGCGGGTGGGGGGCGGAGGAGGAGGGAAACAATAACAGGTTTAGAAGGAGAAGAAGAGAGGAAAAAGGAGATGCGAAAAGGGAAAGAGAAAGAAAAGAAGAATGAGAATGAAAAAGCGCAGAGGGTCCAAAGAAAGGCACGAGGTCATTACTGGGCAGTAGCGGAGGTGATTACGAGCTCTATTACTCGGGGGTTATTACTTGGAAGGTGGTGGGTGTGAGAGGGCGGGGAGGAGGGAGGGGGTTGAGGAGAAGGGGAGGGGTTCGTGTTGGATTAGAAAGGAGGAAGGGGATGATGGGGTTATGGGGAGAGGGAGGCTGATGGAAATAGGGGAATTAGGGAGGGGAAAGTATTGGGTGATAGGGAAAGAGGAGAATATTTGGGTTTGTGGGGAAGGGATGGGGATGGGGGAGAGGATGATGATAGTGGGAGGGAAGGATGAAAGGGATGAGCAAGAAAGGCCACTTGGGGTTGAGGAGGGGAGGATGATGGGGTTTATAGGAAGGCTAGTGGGAGGGGGTAATGTGGATTGGGGGGATACAGGGATTATGGGGAGGGGAGGCCGTTGGAGGTTAGAGTGACATAAGGGTTATGAATAGTGAGGGGAGGGTTCGAGGGAAGTGGGAGTGAGAGAGCAGTGTGACTGCGGTCGGGCGAGGGACTCGCTTGTTTCTTTTATGGCGCAGGCGAGAATTGATGTGCGTAGATAACACGAGGCGAGCATTGGGTGTGCTCGGGGAGGTTGACGCAGCGAGGTTGACGTTGGCCGTTTCACGAGGCGCGGGCTGACGGCCCTGCGCTCCTCCCCTTGCCTTCCGCTACAGACGCTCTCCGAAGAAGGCGGCCAGAGTTGAGGTCATGTGCGCTGCAAGAGGCCAGTGAAAGAGTGGGAAAGATCGTTATCAGTGTCTGGGAAAGTAGATTTGGAAAATGGATTAATAGATTCTAATTAATTAGTAAATCCTAATTCACACCTTATTTGTCTATTTTATTTGTGTCTGCTTGTCCGCATTTGTATCTTTATGCGTGAGTGTGCACATATGTGTGTTTGCAGCGATCGAGGGTGTGGACAAGAAGGTGTCCTTATCAGCCAGGAATGAAGCTTGGTCTCTTTCCCCTCCTTTTTCGAACAACGTGGGGTTGGGCGCGCGTGGGCTGGGTGGGCGCGGGGAGTCACTTCCCAGGACGTTCACTGCCGAGTGTGTGGGTGACAGAGACAGCCAGCCGAGTCGAGATGCCGCAATGACGTCTCCCTTTTGTGTGGTGGCGATGTCCCTGCGCCCACATCTTGATGGAGGGGGTGGGGGTGATAAGCGGTCGGGCGTGTTTAATTGTGGTGATGGGTGATTAGGGGGGCCACTGGATGTGGTTAATTGTGGTGATGAGGCGTGATGAGGGTATGGGCGTGGGTGCGAGTGGGTGTTTTACAGTTGTGGTACAATATTCTTAGTAGTGACATTATGCTGAAATCGGTTTATGGTAATGCTGGTGTGTGATGTTATTTTCAGGATTAGAAAGTTATAGATAATAAGGACACATTTCTGATGCCCCGCAGAGGCATTGCGTCGAAGATAAAAAGTTTAGTGATATTGGGAGGTGGATGCTCGAGTTGACACTTGGCAAATTACTGCCGATGAAATAAAAGAGAATAAAAGACGGACATAGAAAGAGAGAAAAAGAAAGAGAGGGAAAGAGAGAATCGAGTAAGGGCGGAGATATTTCGGTGGTGGTGATGGAAGGGTTTTGCAATTGCTGGTGATAAAGTTAAGTGAGGCGAAACTATGAGAGTCCGGCCCTCTGATTGGCGCTCGAGAAGACCTGCCGATGTGGTAGTTAACCCGGATGAATTATTCAGATAAAGCTGAGATAAATAATTAGATGGTGATGTTAATTTTGATAGAGGGGCTTCGATTACAGTGATGAAGACATTATGAAAATGACCGAGAAATGGAGGAGCGGAGGTGGAAAAGGGGGAGGGAAGTGATTATGATAATAAGGGATTTGGTAAGGCAGTGATGTAGGTTTTTGTTGATGTGTAGAGGCGTTGTTGTCGATAATGGAGATATGTTTGCAGTGATGAGGTGAGGCGAAAGAGATAATGACAGCGCAGAAGTGCGGATGATAGTGATGGGCACGTGGAACCGATGGTTTGTGAAGAAGGATATCTCTCCTCTCCGGAGGCGAAGTGTGGCGTTCTCATTTTAAGGCGATGAGGACGAGAGAAGTGTGCGGCCATTGAAGAGGCAAAGTGATGCGGTGATACCGTCTCTCGCGGCCTCTGGCTAGAGATGCAAGGAGGGGTGGGAGAGTTGGCAGAAGAGGAGGAAGGAAGAAGAGGGAAAGCGAAAGAGATTGAAAGAGAAGAGGGACAAAAAAGAAGAGACCGAGACATGAACAACGAATCAGATAAAGTTAATAAAACTGACACATTTTGTATGGCGTGGAAAGAAAAAAGACTAGAGATGCAAATTAAGGTAGAAAACCTGGCCTTGTGAAAATAGATGAGGGTCTAATTAGTGTAAGAGTATTTCAGGGTAAGATACAAGTAACCCCCTTGGTCACGACACGAGTTCGCCTGTGATGGGTACACGACCTCCCAGCAGGAGACCAATTGAAGTTAATAGTCTAATGTTAATCAGGCAGGTGTAACTGTTGGATTTAATTAATAAACTCAACCTCGGACGTGAACAGAGTCGGTAAAAGGGGTTTAATTTGAGTAAATTGGGAGGTATTCCTGTTTCTATGTCTAAAAAGTATTCATGAGGGGGTTATGTGGTATGCAGGTCACGGAAGGACCTTGTGCTGTGAAGGGCAGCATTACAAGGCAGAACAGCGAAATGAAATATACAGACCCGTATAACGCAAGGAGAAAGGTTGATTGCTTAATGAAATAAATGGGGTTTATTAGCGTCTGTTTTTGTTGTTGTTTACTTGAAAAAACGTTTGGCTGATTAGGTAGCCTTGGGGAAGTTATCTTAATTTCTTTGGGTTTATATGTTTCCTTGTTTTAGTTGTGTTAATCGCTGTGGTTGTCATATCATCGTCAGTTTACAAGTTGGAACTTGTTGCTATTTGTACTTGCTAGCCATATTGATCTTCTTTTACTTGTTTACATTGTATAGAGTTTACGTATTCAGTCAATAAAGGTGAGTGATTAATGAACGCGCTTGTGAAAAGGAATCGGCGTGATCAAAACGATTTTACCTGGAAAGTAGAAGGAAAATGTGGCGATGATAATGATATGGCTGTATTGCATCTTAGGCTGAGTGTGGACGAAGCACGGCGTGTAGGAGAGGCGATTCCTCAGCAGACGAAGGAATTTGAAGATAATTAGCATGCGTGTCTGCTTGTAACAGCAGCTAACGACAAATACCGCTTAATTAAGAAAGCGGGAAAATATAAATCAAGTAAAAAGAGCGGCAAATGACTGACCAGTAATGATACAATAGAGTGGATGTTAGCCATTTGTTAGCGAGAGACGGGTAAGGCGTCAAGTGCGTTTGGTAGGCGGCGGGAAGCGCTCCTGCAGATGGAAACGGGAGATAAGATGTGGCCGAAATCGTGGGATCTTTATTAATGGAGTTGTTGTTGAGGGTATTATTATTTTTTATCGTATCATCATCATCATTATCATTATTATTGTTGTTATTATTATCATGATATTAATAATGATAATAATTATTATTATCATTATTATTATTATTATTATTATTATTATTATTATTATTATTATGACACCGTCACCGGCATCGTTATCAAGATCATCACTATTATTACCATTGCTTTGTCTTTTGATTTTTCATTATTATTGGTATTATTAACAACAAGCTATTTCGAATGGGTGGCATCAGGGACCTCCGTTGCTCCAGCGCCTGTTTCTTTAAATGTGATTCTTAGGACATGGCGAAAGCAATCGATTAATCGTGTTTTTTACTCGTCGGTGGCTGCGTCCCTTTCGTGTGTCTGCGGGACAGACACCTGCTTCGTAGGGCCTCCTGGCGTTCGCTGCATGAATAACGCATGCGGGCCCGTGCGCCGGGTCATGACCTTCGGATAAACGAGTCAATAACTAATGCTCGGAAAAGGTTACTGCTGCAATATCCCCCCCCCCCCTCCTACAATCCCTCACCTCTTCCCAGCATCTCTCAGTCACTTCTTCTATCCCCTCCGTCTTCCTTCCCTTTATCCCCGACCCTCTCTCCACTCCTTGCCCAGTCCATCCCTCCTCCCACCTCTGCCCTGTCCTCCCTCCACCTCCCTCCCCTATATCCTCTCTCTCCATGGCCGGTTAGCGGTAGGGAGGGGAGGAGAGCCAAGGGGATTATCTGCGTTATCTTTCCTGGGTGTGAGGAGTCGTGGGATTCGCTTGTTTTTGTGGAGGCGACCTGTTTTTGTGACTATTACTATTACCATTGCCATTATCATTATCATCATTATTCTTACCGTTATTTTAGTTGTTTGTGTGGATTTATGAATATACACACACACACATATCCATCCATCCATCCATCCATCCATATATACATACATACATACATACATATATATATATATATATATATATATATATATATATATATATACACACATACACATACATATACATGTACTTACACACACACACACACACACACACACACACACACACACACACACACACACACACACACACACACACACACACACACACACACACACACACACACACACATATTGGCAATTTTAAAGAAGAGCTGACGTTAATTGTTTTCGTGTTAGCTGAGCTCGCTGTGTATATTTTAATGCGCATTGCCTTGGGAGTAAATGCTACTCGTGTAGCTTATTTGAGACAGATATTACAGACTGTTGCTGTTATCCACAAGACTAGATGCGATGACAGCAGGTACCCACAAAAGCACACTACATCCAAAATTAGTCACACGAAAAGCCTGCACAGCCAAAAAGGTGTCGATATCATAACCTGGCTTGTGTCAGTGGAGGACGGCGTGACAGGACACGACAGCTGATCCAGGCAGGGTCATGACGGAGCTCGGCTGTCATGAAAGGGTTTTATTCTGGAGGAGAAGGAAAGCCAGATCAAGTTATGCAAACATGCTCTTGCTGAGTGGACGTCCGTCAGCAGTGCACAGGCCTTCTACAGGGTTTGACTGGGGCTTATGAGTGGGATATTACATATGAACAAATAAAAGCATGTCATCACGCATTAGAGCGCGAGCGCTTACAAGGAACTAAATTATTTGATATTTGGTACATAATTCAAGTAATTCCTGCATCACGAAAATCAATATTCGAATCACACTGGACATCCATTCGAGACGGGCACAGCCATTCATATGCAGCTATTCATAAAATTAGGTCGCTCTCACTATTCTCGCCAGGTTAAGACGTACCAAACGTGGATTAGCGTGACCTTAAGTCTGATACAACCCCCATCACAGTCTAGTCTCAGGCTTAAGAGTCGACCTTACAGTCTTATTCAAAAGTTGATTACGCAGATTTAACTCTCTGCTATGCAAATGATCCTAATGACCTCCTTTGCAAATCGGTTTACCTTAATCTCTGTTGGTCTTTTTCGCAGGTACGTGCACGGTGTGTCTGTAACAGTAAGTTGCTGTTGACCATTCGTAAGGAAATGCATGGAAAGATTTGGTAAGTAGATATATTTAGAGAGAATTTTAAATTGTATTTATTAAGAGTTGCACATAGAAAGTGGCTGAAGAGGAGAGGGTGAGGAGGAAGAAGAGGAAATAGGAGAAGAAAAGAGACGTTGAAAAGTTTATTTAAGAAAGTGAAGTATGGTTTGTTCGTGTCTTGAGTGAGTAATTTGAGATGTTCCGCCAAAGCGAGTCAAAATTTGGGGAATTTGCATGTAAATAGAAAAAAATGAAAGAGTAAGAAAATAAGGAATAAAATAAGAAGAAAATATTTAAGTTAAAATATATTAGCAAGGTGTGTCTGAAGCCGTTTGTTTGTGATGGTGATGTTGCACGGACGAAGGTGAATATTTTGCGCCAATGCTGTTTGTAGCGCGCAGGTGAAGGTCTCCTTTACTAAGATCGGACACAGGTGAAGAGTAAAAGAGAGTGATTGCAATAGTAATAAACGAAGAATAAGAAATAAAATGAAAAAATAGGAAAACAACAATGGAGAGCGGAATTCGACTTTGCTGGACCTCATATGTTTTCCTTGGATTTCACTAATTCTTTAAGCCAAGTCAAATATTCTTGTCTTTTTATTGCTTAAGTAAATATTTTGTCATAACATGGTTGGCCCTTTTCGAGCTCCTCCGCTCTCTTGCAAGTGTGTGCTTGCGAGTCACTCTGCACACAATGCATATCTTCATATCTATAAGCAGCTCGCTCCTGGAGAATTGGACGGCTAGGAGAGCAAGTTCGGGGACGCTCGGGTCAGGGAAGGGGATGCGGCGCTGCCTGCTGCTCCCAAGGGATTGCTCTCCTGACGGGCCAAAGTTTGGGTGATGGATGAGGTGATGGTGGTTGTGCAACGAGAATGAAATGTATGGTGTCCCAACAACACTAGCACCCCGCACCGAAGACACACTCACTTGCACACGAACATATATATATATATATATATATATATATATATATATATATATATATACATATATATATATATATATACATATATATATATATATAAATATATATATATACATACATATATATGTACACACGGACTTATGTATGTATATGTATATATATATATATATATATATATATATATATATATATATATATATATATATATATATATAATATATATATATGTAAAATATAATGTATAAATATATGTAAGAAAAAAGGAAGAAAAAAATATCCCTATTTACTCTGTCCACAGCTATTAAGGGCCGGTTGGTCAAAGCATTGTTTATACCTCGAGGCGTCTGTAGGATCGTATGTATTGTCTGCGCACAGCGCTAGATCTCTCTCTCTCTCTCTACTCTACTCTCTCTCTCTCTCTCTCTCTCTCTCTCTCTCTCTCTCTCTCTCTCTCTCTCTCTCTCTCTCTCTCTCTCTCTCTCTCTCTCTCTCTCTCTCTCTCCACCTGAGGATTTGTTTGTGTAAAATGAGGATACTTTTACAACTAATTTTACCATCATTATTTATGTTTTATTTATGTATTTTTTTATGCTTCGCCCCCTGTTGCTTACCGTAAGAGGTAAATAGAGAGCGAACCCTAACAGGTACATTATGTTTGCTCCGTATATTTACATAGGATCCAGTGGCATATCTCGTGAAAGTCCTTCGAAATGGCAAACAGACTAGTCAATCTAGTCCAGTGAGAGAGAGAGAGAGAGAGAGGGAGGGAGGGAGGGAGGGAGGGAGAGAGAGAGAGGGAGGGAGGGAGGGAGGGAGGGAGGGAGAGAGAGAGAGAGAGAGAGAGAGAGAGAGAGAGAGAGAGAGAGAGAGAGAGAGAGAGAGAGAGAGAGAGAGAGAGAGAGAGAGAGAGAGAGAGAGAGAGAACAATAACGAGACAAGAATCGTGATTATTACGAATTAGATGTAACAAGCGCAACTCACCCTTTGATTCCATAATTGTTATTTTGGCGGCGAATAATGGCGGATAAACGGTTATTTGTCTGGTAACGGTGGAGCAGATGTTTGGTGACTGTTTATTCGTTATAATGGCCGTGTGATTGCCATGCGCCTTGATGTGTTGTTTGACTTGAGTGGATGATGTGACATAATGTGTGTAAACATAAGGGATGACGTTAGTGGATCGAGATCACGGAGAGCCATCAGTGCGGGTGACATTGTAACCATTTTATTATTACAGGGGGGGAGGAGGAGGAGAAGTAGAAGAAGAAGGTTAGTAATTTCACAGAACCGATTGCTAGACGCATGCGCTCGGTTGAGCCTTTCCTTTTGGTAGGAATTTGAGGGTGGGTGTTACCCCCTTGAGGATATGCGGGTGTCTTGGTTCGAATTGATGCAGGGATGGAGGTAGCATCGCGGAGTCCTCGCTTGGGTAATGATATTTACACATTTTTGCTAGAGAATAGCATGTTCCTCCCACATAATATTAGGGTAATGCGCGGAAATGTGAGGGAAGAGGCAGAGGGAGAGGAGTGGAAGGGAACTGGGGAGAAGAGGAGGGAGTGATCGGGTATCGAAAATAAGGAAAAATTGACTGATTTGAAACGGAAGTAGACACACAGATGATGAAAAAAAAACTATATGAACAAATCCCCTTAAATGAAATTTCTCATCACCCGAACCCACTATGGCGCATGACTACATATATCAAGGCATATCTTGTTCATCGGGGGAACGGGGGATAGAGGGGGCAAGGGGTAATTATCCGGGAAACAGATACATCATTTGCGCCTCGTTTTGTGGGCGAGCTCTCCTTATCTCCTCCTCTTTACACCCCAATTTAGCCGTGTTGCTCGCTGGCCTAATGGACAATGAGAATTAATTACTAGGCTGGCTGGCGCTAGTTGTGCGCTTGATGAGCGGGTGGGAGGGGCTGATAAATGGGGTGGGGAGGGGAGGAGGAAGGGGTTAGGAAGGAAGGAGGAGTAGAAAGAGAAAGAAAAGGGGTGGAGGTAGAAGCAGATAGAAGTGGAGAAGGATCAGGGCGAGGTGTGGCTATATATAGAAATGGAAATGGAAAAGTAGGATGATAATGAGGGGGGAGAAGGTGAAAGTGATAGGATAACTTTGTAAGTACAGTCATCATATTATCATTTATTATATTGATTAAACATATATCTGATTCCACTGCCTTTAGTTTAGTTTATTTCTCTTTGCCAGCATTATCATTGTAGTTGTCAGCTCCATAAATGATTATTAAAGTGATAATTATCAAAGAATTCTGCCTCCTATCTCGTTTTTCATGTCTGATCAGAAAGTATTGCTTCATTGTTTTGTCTCGTTTGAGTGTACGTTATCATATTTTATTTTTAAAAATAAGCATGACCTGGGATTGTTTATTTGCTTTCAGGCCTTATACGCACAACTCAAATTAAGAAAGACCGATTTCAGGCTTGCAGTCAGTCATTTATGCTGATTCAGTCTATTTAGTTTGGTTGCTTGCATTTCTTGTGTGTGCTTTGGGTGTGTTTCCTATTACTTTAGATATTTTGTTTTGGAATTTGATAATTTTCTTGGTCTTCAAGGTTGAATTTCATGGAGTTAGTTATGCTCAAGTCTACGGAGCTTGTTCTCCGTATTTCAGTTACCGTTTCCGTAACATATTTAGAAAGGTCGTTCCTAAGAAAGTTGATAGATTTATTCATCAGCAAGAAATATATTTTTTGTACGGTGACTTGAAAGTAGGTAGATACCCTTTATTCTCACTGCCACATACAATAAAAAGTTATTTCGTTCAACCCAATTTCTCATTTTTTGTCCTCCTTTTCTCTTTCACTTTCACCTCGGTTACCTTAGGTACCTGTCACTATAACTATATATAATGCACGTCCCGCCATTTGCCGAGTTTACCTGTTGTTGAACTTCATTGTTATAATTCTTTTCATGTTGTACATACAATTCTCTATTTTCTTTTGTTTCTCTCTCTATATATATCTCTCTAGTTCTCTTTCTCTTGCTTGCGCGCCCGGTCTCTCACTCACTCACGCTCTCATTCTCCCTCTCTCTACCTTACTCAAGATATTCCCCTTCCCTTCTCCAACCCATATTCTCTCCCTCTCCCGCTCTCCCCAGCACCTGGCAAAGTAAGAGACAATCAAAGAGTTCCCGATAATGCGTTCGTACCCTCCATTCCCGTTCGTAGTGAGCCTCCCGAACTCCAACCCCCACCCCCAACCCCGCCCACTACCCGACTACCCCCCCCCACACGACCCCACTACCCCACTACCCAACCCCTGCCCGCCCCGATTGGCTCTCGAGTTGGAGTGTTCTCAGCCAAGGAAGGTGATGGTTCGCCACGATCGGCTGCTTCGAGTCGAGTTTTTACTCGGCGTTCTCTGGTCGCGGCTGTCGGTGGACCGAGTAATTACTTGGGCGGAAGGTAAAAATTACGATTCTGGCGAGTTATCAATTAGTGATCATTAGTTGTCAAATGGGCCATTACCACTTAAGAGGATACTTCTGTTGAAGGACTTGGTTGCATTTTTCTCTTTTTCTTTCTCTTTTTTCCTCTTGATGGTGGGGGGGGGGAGAAATGCAAGCTATAAATCTCAATTGGATACGTAATAATGACCTGTACCAACAGATGACGTAGAGGCTGATATACTTTGCAATTTACAGGAACGAGTTTTCGCCTCGCCTATTATTGTAAGGATGGAGCCACATGGCAATTGTTTTCTGCTTATTGTTATATAATAAGAACATTTATCTATGTCTCTGTCTCTCTTAGCCCCCCCCCCCCTCTCTCTATCTCTCTCTCTCTTTCTCTTTCAATCTGTCTTTCTTTTCTTTTTTCTCCGCTTTATTTCTCTTTATCTCTTCATCCTCTCATCCAGCACCCACTTATCCATCCCTCTTGGCTGTGACCATGTTTATGTATGTGTATATAACTGCCTTTTCATGTGTGCTTGTGTCTACTGCCAATCCTGTATATGTATGCCGGTCATGTACGTACTTGCGGTAAGCTGCTAACCTCTCCGTAATAGCATCGCACCGCCCACTCGTAATCGCTGTCACCCGCTCTAATTGTAACCAAGTGCCCGTCGCCCCTTTGGCGCCCCGAGCAGAGGCGAGGGCGGCCGACCCAGCTCTTGCCTGCGCCTCATGTGTAAGACGAGGCTTCTACTGGGTTCCTGTCTTCAGCGGTAGGGAAAAGTTGTTCTATTATCAATGAATGGCATATCAATGATTTTTTTAAAAGTTTTTAATAGGAATGAAAATATTATCAGTTTTATCATTAGTAATATCAGTACACTCAAAGATAGATTCTCACTTAAATTCGTAACAAAGAAATCTCACCATTTTGCGAATAAATTTGATATGAAACATAATACATAAATACGCTAAAGAAAGAGGATGACGTTATAGAAAGACAGGAAAAAAAACAATGTAGAAAAACCACCCAGAAGCAGCGTCGTCCAGGAGGAGATGGGCGTGGCCAAGAGGCTGCCAAGTGTTGACGTGATAAATGCGGAGGATGTTTGGCCAAGGCATTATTGTGACAAGTCGTCAATGGCGGCTGTCAAACGCCGTTGCCATGCCTCGTGATTTATTGTTAGCCTGCTGCTACTTGGCCTGATAAGGCTGCTGGGACGGTGTTTCTGTCTTTTGCGCTTTTCGATTGATTTGATCTCGCTCTCTCTCTCTCTCTCTCTCTCTCTCTCTCTCTCTCTCTCTCTCTCTCTCTCTCTCTCTCTCTCTCTCTCTCTCTCTCTCTCTCTCTCGCTCTCTCTCCTCTTCTCTCTCTCTCTCTCTCTCATCTCTCTCTCACTCCCCTCTCTCTTCTCTCCTCTCCTCTCTCATCCTCTCTTCTCTCTCTCTCTGGAGAAATGCAAGCTATAAATCTCATTGGATACGTAATAATGACCTGTACCAACAGATACGTAGAGCTGATATACTTTGCAATTTACTTTTCGCCTCGCCTATTATTGTAAGGAGGCCACATGGCAATTGTTTTCTGCTTATTGTTATATAATAAGAACATTTATCTATGTCTCTGTCTCTCTTAGCCCCCCCCCCCCTCTCTCTATCTCTCTCTCTCTTTCTCTTTCAATCTGTCTTTCTTTTCTTTTTTCTCCCCTTTATTTCTCTTTATCTCTTCATCCTCTCATCCAGCACCCACTTATCCATCCCTCTTGCCTGTGACCATGTTTATGTATGTGTATATAACTGCCTTTTCATGTGTGCTTGTGTCTACTGCCAATCCTGTATATGTATGCCGGTCATGTACGTACTTGCGGTAAGCTGCTAACCTCTCCGTAATAGCATCGCACCGCCCACTCGTAATCGCTGTCACTCGCTCTAATTGTAACCAAGTGCCCGTCGCCCTTTGGCGCCCCGAGCAGAGGCGAGGGCAG
>NW_028234412.1:20012781-20015281 GCF_977035675.1 Penaeus japonicus
CTCTACCTCTCTCTCTCTCTCTCTCTCTCTCTCTCTCTCTCTCTCTCTCTCTCTCTCTCTCTCTCTCCCTCTCCCCTCTTTCCTCTCTCTCTTTTCTCTCTCTCTCTCTTCCCTCTCTCTCTCTCTCTCTCTCTCTCTCTCTCTTTCTCTCCTCTCACTCTTCTCTCTTCTCTCTCTCTTCTCTTCTCTCACTCTCTCTCTCTTCTCTCTCTCTCTTCTCTCTCTCTCTCTCTCTCTCTCTCTCTCTCTCTCTCTCTCTCTCTCTCTCTCTCTCTCTCTCTCTCTCTCTCTCTCTCTCTCTCTCTCTCTCTCTTTCTCCTCTCTCTCTCCTCTCTCTCTCTCTCTCTCTCTCTCTCTCTCTCTCTCTCTCTCTCTCTCTCTCTCTCTTCTCTCTCTCTCTCTCTCTCTCTCTCTCTCTCTCTCTCTCTCTCTCTCTCTCTCTCTCTCTCTCTCTCTCTCTCTCTCTCTCTCTCTCTCTCTCTCTCTCTCTCTTTCTCTCTCTCTCTCCCTCTCTCCCCCTCTCTCCCCCTCTCCCTCTCCCTCTCTCCCACTCTCTCTCCCCCACTCCCTCCCTCCCTCGCACAGCCTCCCACGTGGGTGACCCTTGTCCCGATGCATCGGGAAAGCGATTGCCTCAGCCGTAAAACGCGCACCGACGCGACCAGCTCTCATTTTTGATGGAGGGAGGAGGGTGAAGGTTAATTGAACTTTATTTTTAGTTGTTTGGATGATTGGATTCTCTTGAGATTGAGAGATACATTTGTTGTTATTAGTGTTATTAGTCTTCTTTATGATGATTAGTATGTGCTCTTGTTTACCTTTTTTGCACGAATTTACTTATTACTATTATTATTTTACTATCAGTATTGTGATACTTTTTCTTATTATCATTGTTATTATCATTATTTTTATTTAATATCACTATTATTTTTGTTGTTGGATTACTACCACCTAACATCTTGATATGCATTTGAAACATTTTCGTCTTTCAAAACGACATGTTCCACGAACAGACAGATGGACCCGGATTCTCCTCGCGCTCATTGCAACGTCTTAGAATCTGGTTGCGCTCGGGGTCATTTTGTCATGCAGAAGGAAACGCTTCCATGTTTAGAGCGACGCGTGCCCTCCGCCTGCCCCTCCCCTCTCCTTCAGGGTTCCGGGGTTCTTCCTCTCTCTTTTTCTTTCTCTTTCTCTTCCTCTTCCTTCAACCTTTTTATGACTCAAGGTGTCCCTCGCATCGCTTAGGCGTCACTGCTGTTGCATTATGCGAGATAATCAATCATGATGTTGGGCGCTGATATTCGTATCCTTGTTGCCCGTTTTTCTCTTCATATTATTCGTCCTGTTCTTATTCCTTGTTTTTTTTTTTTACTCTACATAGAATTACGCTAAAGCATATAGAGGTAAAGGATACGTTATAAAAGTGAAGCACATTTTTTTTTATCAGAAATCGATTATCATTAAAATGACTGTTGTAAAACCAAATCACGATATGTTTATATTAATGTGAAGAAATATCACACTGATTTACTCTGACCTATCAAGTGAAGAGCTTCTTCCGTTGGATGATGAGGTCCCTGACATCACTTGAAGCTGTGCCGCACCAAAGTCGCGTGACTTCCGTGAAAGGATCGTTGGCGGTCGCACGATGCACGTCCTGGGCCGAGGGACTCCCGCGAGACTTGCCTGAAAGCACTTTCTCGAACTTTGCTGCGAGTTGTGCACAGTATATTTTGGACTTTATGGAAGACCGATAAGAGCGCCACATTATGACGGTCAATAAAATCCAAGGAAAAGATAGAGATAGAGAAAAAGGTACGTGGATTGGACATGCTAGTTAAAAACCCATATTGAAGATATGAAAGAATTTGTACTTTATAAAAAATCTAGGAAATAGTTCATCTCTCGTAAAATCCCTCACTTCCCTATGCCTGAGTCCCTGTTTTCGACTTCAGCCTTTCCAACCCACACTCTAACCCTATTAAAAGGAGTTGATCACGTCCTGTATTGGGATTCTTTGTGCGATCGGAAGGGAAAGAAAAGGGAGAGAAGAAGGAAAAAGAAGAACAACAACAACTAGAAAAAGAACAGGAAGGGGAAGAAAGAGAAGGAGACTTAATAGAAAGAAGAAAAAGTATTATAAGGATAAGGACGGGGAATAGGTAAGAATAGGTAAGAAAATAATACAAAAGTGTTATGCTCTATTGTGATTCCTCTAATCTTGTGGGAGAATTAAACACCGAGCTGAAACTAAAGTAGGTTCTTTGGAGGTGTAAACAGCAAAATATAACAGTGCATTCTGGGTCTCCTCGTGGCCTGGCAAGCTCGCTCCTCTCGTCTCTCTGAGGTTGTTGCCAGATGCACGAAGTACATACATAAAGAATGGTACAACAGAAATACTATTCTCGCACATACAGAATACATGCTACATATTGTACATAGAATGAAACGTAAATATAGCAAACAATGTAAATAATGATACATGTGCTTTCATGTA
>NW_028234412.1:20017781-20020281 GCF_977035675.1 Penaeus japonicus
GGTCTTGAAACCTGACTATTAAGGTCATTTTCCATAATAAGGACCTCTGTGTTTATGTTTTTGATTTCCAGATGTAACGGGATAAAAGTTCAGTTGAATAAGATTGTCTGTTTTTCTTAAGGGATTGAATGATGGTTACTGATGATATTTCAAAGGTGATTGAAATGTTTGATATTAGTGTGATGCGTGAGAAAGCAGTGTTTGTGAAAGATAGAAGTTGAAAGCTATCCCTTTGGATGTTATGATATGGTGAAATAGGCAAACGAGTAAAAAATAACATTAATGCATGTACCCCTGTGTGTGTGTGTGTGTGTGTGTGTGTGTGTGTGTGTGTGTGTGTGTGTGTGTGTGTGTGTGTGTGTGTGTGTGTGTGTATGTGTGTGTGTACTCATATATTTACATAATCTTTATACATATACATACAACGGTACACTTTTAACAGCACCAGAAAGGCCCATTAAGATTGCGGTCCAAATGACCCTCACTTAAGTCTCCCTTCCGCATTAATCATCCGTTAATACTAATCACTCGAAGATTATATACCCCTGCCCTCCGCCATCATCATCGTCATCGCCATCAGTAACCATCATCATTATCATCATTATCTTATCATTATCACTATCATTATTATTATCATTATCATTATCTTCGTCGTCACCATCGTCAAAATCACCATCACCTATCATCATCATAGAAGCACATGAGAAATAGTCCTCATCACGGCCGGCAAAAAGGATAACAGAATCTCCCTTCGGAGGAATACTCCAGAAGAAATGTACGTGAAATGCTGGCTCACCGCGTCACCTGCCGCTCATGCACTGCCCAGGCTCATGCAGGAGGAGGCGTGAAAGGTGGGGTGGGGGGAGCTCTGATGAAAGAAGGCGACGATGCGCTTGGTCATACAGGGAGAGGGAGAGTTATACTCTCATGTTTTCCTATTATTATTACCACAGTGCTCGATGATACTACATGCATTCCGAACTGACAGGGGGGTGGGAAATCAGTTTTGCAACATGAACTATGTTGAGGATAATCAATTTCTTTCCCTGGAAATACCTATGAGACGAGTAAATGAGTCGAGATGGGGATATCCTCGGCATCCGTCGCTTCTAATGACATTTACATTTGTGTGAGGATGTGAGATGAGCATTGTAGTGCAGTATAGTGCATCGTATGTGTGCTAAGGTATTTACGAATGTCTTTGGGAAAGTGAAAATTTGTATTGTAATACATTTCATCAACAGTGCCAGCCGTAGCGAGGCTATTGACCCTTCCCCTGTCCTCACACCGTCTCGTCCTGTTATTTTAAAGCAGATCGTCGCCCCGGGATCCTGAGAGGAAGCCTTGACCCCACAGTGCAACGTTCGAGCTAACAAACCGACCGACTTGCTCCGCCAGAGGAGAGGGAAGAGAATAACAACGGGAAAGAAAATGAAAATACAAGGTATTAGAAGAAGAGCAGCATGAAGAGAAGTATCATCAGCCGCAGTAGTCGTCGTCATCATCGTCGTCCTAGCGAACCGCGCCCGATTTTTATCTGTAACGAACTAATAGTTTCTACCTTTGCTCCCTACATTAATGAGCTTACTTGGGACTCGTTTCGACTCTCATTAAGCCAGCGGCCCTGGGGATCGGGAGTCAGGGGGGGAAGGGAATAATTGCCGTGGCGTAAAAGGCGTGTGTAATGGGAAATAAAGGAAGGAAATAGAGAGAGAGAGAGAGAGAGAGAGAGAGAGAGAGAGAGAGAGAGAGAGAGAAAACAAAGATACACATATGCACAAGCACGCGCGCACACGCACACGCACACGCACACGCACACGCACACGCACACGCACACGCACACGCACACACACACGCACACACACACACACACACACACACACACACACACACACACACACACACACACACACACACACACAGAAGAAATTAAACTAATTGCCAAATACATACAGCCGCAGGAATTGATAAAGCCTATGGGCCCCATCTTAACCCCCCCCCCCTCCGACCTATAACAAACACGGGTCAGCAGTCAGTGGCTTGTGTATTTCAAGAGGCGGGCATTAGCATAGAGCCTCGTCCCTTGCATTCCATCGCTCAGCTGCATAACATGTACGCCGAGAGGAGGGAGCCTCGACCTCGGCTCCTAGATCCAACACCTTAGAAAGAAGCTCCTGGAGAGCTGATAGGGAAAATGGTAAGTAATGAGAAGTCAGGTGATAGGATACAAGTTTACTTTTTAGATGATAGGATATTGTGAATGATTAAGTCTGTGAATGAGCAACCAAATAAAGAATTAGAGAACAAGAAGAAACATCCATCATGACATAAAAAAATGATTGATATTTCATGTCATCCCAGATAATAGTAAATGCATAAAGCAGAGAATAATTGAATAAATCCACCTTTAAATAATCAAGCGAAAGATCTACCAGTATGTAAAAGATGGTGGGTCGATGCCTGTTGCAACGCCAGTCATCGCCTATCAGTTTGAGCATCG
>NW_028234412.1:20035281-20040281 GCF_977035675.1 Penaeus japonicus
TATAGCATTAATGTTTATTTACCGACAAAGAGCTACCGATGCATTCCAACCAGGCTAGATTCAAACCATCTGACATATTGGCAAAACAGTCTACCAAACAGAGAGAAAGAAAGAACTAGAAAAAACAAGACATGAACAAGTGAAATCCAAACTCTGTGAAGGAGATTAGAGGATATCGAGGAATCGGACACCCGATTATGAACTGGAAGCCGCATAGGCCTACTCTGACCCTGTGTTCAGTGACCCCTTAGGCATCATGTGTGTGTTTACCGCTGCCTGGGAATTTGTTTCGGCCCTTTTCGTTGTTTTTTTCCGTTTGAAGAGTTCCTTTTTTGTCCGATCTTGACAGTGATTTGTGTTCTTGATTATATTTTCATAATCATTTTACTCGAATTATTGTTTCCGCTGTTGACATTATTATTTTAGTGATATTGATATTTTATTAATATTATTATTATCAATGTTGATGTTACTAGAATTATCGTTGTTGCCGTTAGTGTGTATTTTTGAGTATATTATAACTTGTTATTATATATTTCACAGCTTTATTAATATGCGTGTCAGTGGTATTATGAATGTAACTATTACCGTTATCATATTCTTCAATTTTCACTTTATTTTTTGCCTTTTTCCTCAAAATTATCATTTGAGATTCTAAGCTTCTCACGCCCTGAAAAAGACGTCTTAAGAGACGCTGCGGGCGGGCGTGGGCGGCGCGGGCGTGGAGCGTGGACAGCGCATGACAGAGCGTGGGAAGAGTGACATGGTCCCCTGACACTCCCATGACCGACCCTTCTGGCACCTGTCACTCGCCGTTACCACCAGTCTACGCCCTCCCTCCCTTCCCTCGCTCTCTCTGTCTCTCTCTCGGCCCCTCTCTCCTTTCTCTTTATTTCACTCTGTTTGAGGTGGATGTCTCCCCCCCCCCTCCTCCTCTTCCCGCCATGCCTTCCCGCTCTCTTCTTTACTCCCTTTTATCTCGTGATGACGACACCTCCTCTCACCGTCCCCTTTCTCTCCCTTTTCCAGCTGGTGTTGATCCTCAACCCTCTCCCCTATCCATATTCCTCTCCCCTCCCCTCTTCCCCTTCCCATGTTGGTCACCACCTCCTCTTTTCGCCTCCTCCCTCCCCCTTCATCCTTTTCCCTCCATCTTTACCCTTCATCTTTCTGCCTTCTCCCCTCCCTCTTCTCTCACCCTTCTCTATTCTCCCTTCTCTATTCCCTCTCTCCATTCCCCTCTTCATTCTCCTTTCCCCTTCTCTCCTCCCCACTCTCTTTCTTTTCTCCATTTTATTCTCCTTTTTTCATCTTTATCCAATTTCTTCCACTCCCCCTACATTTATCTCCTTCCCCTGCCCCTCTCTAACTCCGCGACGCCGTGACGCGCAGAGCCAACCCTCCTCCAAGAGAAGAGGCTGTTTTTGCGGGCTCCTGCTGACTCCCAAGACTTGTTTCTTTCTTCCTTTGTCTTTTTTCGGAGTCTTTTTTTAAAGGGTTGAGTGCAGGTGGGAGAGGGATGGAAGAGTATTTTTTTTCTATTATTATAATGTGAAGATGGGAATGCTTTGTGTCTTGAGAGTCTTCCATGTTTGGAACTGGAAGGTGGTTCGGTTGTTAATGGCTTTGTTTATTTCTTGTTGTTTTTCTTGCATAGTTTTCTTGTGGTGAAAAAGGATGTTATGTGTTTATTAATTGCTAGTATTATCATAGTATTGCATTGAGTATCATTATAATCATTATGATTTAAATAATGCTGGAAAACTTTTTGAAAAACATATTCTTTACCGCATTCCTCTCTCTTGTAAATAAATCACACTAAATAGGAAAATTCGGTAAAGTCAAATGATTTATGCCAAGTAATTTTGATTGATAAACTCTTAGTCTCCATTCATCAAGATGCTATCAATACCAGTCTTCCAATTTATTTTTTTCGGGAAATCGTGTTTACACACAAGGAGCGACGGATCAATCTCTATAGGTTTAATCTTCATCAATCAACTTTATTGACAAATTTCGTTGCCAAAAATTACGATTAAGTAAAATTCCGTAAAGTAGTTACTATCGCCGTAGTTAAAAAAAAGTGTTACGTTCCTGCTTTATGGTCAAAAACCTGCAATTTTGTCCAGACATTTCTACCTTAAGGGAAATCCTTTTTCAGGTTTCTTGAGGGAAAGGTTCTTGATGGAAATAGGGGTAAAAAAGGAACAGTGATAGCCACGATAGAAGGAGGGAGGAAAAGAGAGAGAGAGAGAGAGAGAGAGAGAGAGAGAGAGAGAGAGAGAGAGAGAGAGAGAGAGAGAGAGAGAGAGAGAGAGAGAGGGAGGGAGGGAGGGAGGGAGACGCACACACACACAACACACGCGTGTCTTCATTTTTTCCCCTGCGCCCCACCGTCTCCCGCGCGACAGCTCTGAGAATGAACAGCAGCCCTGTCGGAGTCGCCTCCCGTGGCCTGACAGCGAGGGGAGAGGACCCCGTAACCCCCTCCTCCTCCTCTTCCCCCCTCCTCCCCTTCCCTCCTCCTCCCCTTCCCACCTCCTCCCCTTCCCTCCTCCTCCTCTTCTACCATCCTCCCCTTCCCTCCACCTCCTTCTCTTTCCTCCTTCCCCTCTTCCCTCCTCCTCCTCCTCTTCCTTTATCCTCCCCTTTCCCTCCTCCTCCTCGTCTCCATTCCTCCCCTTCCCTCCTCCTCCTCCTTCTCTTCCCTCCTCCCCCTCTTCCCTCCTCCTCCTCTTCCTCCCTCCTCTTCCTCCCTCCTCCTTTCCCCCCTCCTCCTCTTCCCTCCTCCCCCTCTTCCCTCCTCCCCCTCTTCCCTCCTCCTCCTCTTCCCTCCTCCTCCTCCTCTCCCCTCTCCTCCTCTTCCCTCCTCCTCCTCTCCCCCTTCCTCCTCTTCTCTCCTCTCTTACCCTCACCTTGCAGAACCATTTATGGGAATCGTTTTTTCTTCGCCTCTTGATTTGGCTTTTTTGGTTCGGCAGAAAAGATTTAATTTTCAAATTATATTTATTAGAAAAATCTTTTTTGATGGTTGTCATGGAGTCGTTCTTGATTTGGTAAGATAAATAATTATCTAAGTTGTTTTTATCCATTTTTATCCCGGGTGAAGATGCTATGGGTTTGTCTCGTTTTTTGGTGGTTGTAGAAAGAAAGCTCCTCTGTCAGTCATTCTGATGGGCGCTATCACGACACACGCACACGGACACATACACACACGCAAACGCACACGCACGCAAGTAAATAAATATGTAATTAAATGAATAGATATAGAAGTAAATAGCATCCATACACTTAGTTTCTTTATTTTAAAAAAGTGTACTCAATCCATCTTTAGTTTATCCCCGCTTCCCATCCAATGATGCAACAAGCTCTCTGATTATCCGCGAGGGGGGGAGGGGCAATAACGGCGGTGCCTCGGTGTTGCATCCGCCATCCCTTCCGGCGCGAGTGACTTCCAAGCGACAACTCAGGAGATGAGGACACCGACTGTCGCGGTTTTCATCTTCGTTGTGGCGAGGCGAGAGGGGCAGAGGGAGGGAGGAAGGTGATGGGAGATGGAACAAAGAAGAGAAGAGGGGGGTTGGATATGGGGAAGGAGAACAAGGGGGGGGAGGGGGGGGAGGAAAAGATGGGAGAGGGAGACGGAGGGAGCGGATGAGAGATGAGAAAGAGGGGTGGGGATGGAGAGAGGGTAAGTGTGTCGGAAGCTATTCCTGTATAACGACGTTGCATTCGTTTCGTATTGCATGAACACTGAAAATTAGTCTGAATTCGCTTAAGAGAATCTAATCGTAATCTATATATGTGAATATGTATTTTATATATATATCTCTATATATGTATGTATGTATCTATATATGTATGTATTTATTTTCATTCATCGCCGCGTGCAGTTTTTGGGTCCATCAAAGGTATTTGTGATTCTTTGCTGGTCAATTATATATTTAGATAACTTGGTAATGATATTAAGTAATACTATCAGTAATAGGCAGTGAATAAATTTACAGAAGTATATATCAAAATTTACAAACAAGTTTTACATTTGATGATTATTGTATTTTTACAACATTCGTTATTGTATTATCGTGATATCATTGTTGTGTCTGAAGGTCTTTTGTTCTAAGACGCTGTCCTCACTCCATCTTTTTTCTTGCAGGTGAGGAACAAGGCGGCCGAGGAAGTAGGATTTCAACGCAGTGTAAGTAAGGTTCCTCGACTCCTTTGTCAAGTGATCGCGCTGCGTCTTAGGATTATTTTGTGGATCTTTGTTAGTCTGTTCTAGCTACCTAAATTATTTGTTTTAAATTGTGCAACACTAGTCTGTGAAGAAGATGTATTGTGATTACATGGTCTTAATAAATACCGGTTCCTACGTTATCAGAAATTAAAGTATAACTATATACAATGATGAAGTCAACGTTTTGTGAAGTGATTTAAATTCAACGTAAATCCCATTTTCTTGTTGTTTAGAAAGTTGCCATTGTGCACTGGTTTTGTGTCCTGTATTATATCGCATCGCCAAAAGCGGGCCCACCCGTAATTACCCCTTCCTCCTACCCCTCTTTTTCAAGAAAATTATAATGATATAATGAAAGAAAACATGGTAACGAAAAGAAGCAGATAATCCCTCGGGGCATAATTATCGGAAACGAACGAGCGATGGAAGTAGGGGGATGGGGAGAGAGGGAGCGAGGAGGGGTTATGCTAGTGATGGGAGGGGGGGGGGGCTCTGTAATTGGTCCATCGCTTTGCTCACCTTTTGTGGTTGCGCATAATTGCCGTCGCGCGGAAGGGTTTCTGAGTCGGTTTCTACGGGATGCGCTGGATGCTGTTGCGTTTGGGTGGCGTTGGCGTGATGTGATAATCTCGGTACATGCTCACTCGGTCTCTCCCCTCTCTTTCTTTATTTATCTATTTCTCTTTCTCTCGCATCATCCGTCCCTTCTCCCCTCCTTCCCTTCCCCTTCCCCTCCCCTTCCCCTACCCATTTCCCTCCTCCC
>NW_028234412.1:20067781-20075281 GCF_977035675.1 Penaeus japonicus
ATAATATATATAATATATATATAAAGTATATATAAATATATGTAATATAAATATATATATGTCTAAATATTATATAGATATATATATATATATATATAATATATAATATAAAATGTATATAGAGATATATAATATATTAATATATCGATATTTATATATCTTAGAGCTATATAAATATATGTATATATATATTTATATCAATAAATAAATAAATATATTATATATTGAGTTATTTTATTATATAAATATATAATATATATATATGTATAATATATATATAATTATATTATATATATATATATATATATAATATAACATATCTATACATATATTCATATATATATATGTTATATAAATAAATAAATAAATAAATTTATATAGATATATTTTATCTATTTATATAAATATAAAATATATATACATATATTTATAGAGATATATAAATCTATATATAATATATAATATTATATATATATATAATTAGATATTTATACATATATATAATTTATATACATATATTTATATATAATAAGATATATGAATATATATTAAATATATATATAAAATAGATATATAAATATATATATACATATAAACATATATATATAAAAAACAAATAAATAAATATATATATATATATATTATATATATATATTATATATATATATATATATAATATAATATATGATAATTTATATATATATATTATAAATATAGAGATATATATATATATATATATATATATATTTATAGATAGAGAGAAGAGAGAGAGAGAAAGAAGTGAGAGAGAGAGAGAGATTTATAGTGATAACATTATATAGATATATATATATTATAATATTAATATATATATATATATATAGATATAATTGATGTACTATATTATACATAACATATTTATATTTATATATATATTATATATATATATATATATAGATAAGGTATGTGTACATATATATATATAACATATATAAATATATATAGATATATATATATTAAAATATATATATATTATATTATAGAGATATAGATAGAAGAGAGAGAGAAGAGAGAGAGAGAGAAGAGGAGAGAAGATTTATATATTTATATACATATTATAATATTATTTACAAATATTCATATACCTATATATAGATATAATATATATAGTATATATAAATATTTAAATATATATATATATAATATATAAGTAAATATATATATATATATATATATATATATGTATGTTACATATATGTTTTGATATATATATATGTAATATCACATATATATAGATATACATATATGTATATAATATACAATATATATATGCATATAGATTATATATATACATATATATGGATATAAATACATATAATGTATATATATACTAAATATGTATATATATAGTATATATATACATATATAGGTATATATATATACACAATATATATATATAAATATATATATTTATATATATGTATATATAAATTTATGTATATGTATATATCTAACATTACATATATGTCTAATTATATATATATCTATATAATATAATCTAAATATATATTAAGTTGTATGTATATATATACATATATATATATAATATAGAAAGATAGATAGATAGATAGATAATATGAAGAAGAGGCAAATGCAGTAACGCATTTTTAATTAATATATATACTTTTTAGAACCGCCATGAACCGGAACTCGAGCCCGCGCCGTAAAATTGACAGACGTGGTGAGACCGATTTCGTATTAAAATGCGTTACTGCATTCTACCAGGTCAGGGAGTAAAATTTATATATAATATATATATAATCTAGTATATATATATTTTTATATACACATAACATATATTACTATGTATAGATATATTATTTATTATAATGTATATATAAGTACAAATACATATAATATATGTATATTAATATAGGTATAGATAATATAGAATACTTATATATAACACATCTATACACACACACACACCACACACTCACACAACTCCACACACACTATATATATAAATATATATATATATATATATAATAAATATATATATATATAAACATATATATACATATGTATTATATATATATATATATATATATATATATATAATATATATATATACATATTTATATATATCTATAATATATATTAATATTATATATACTACAAATAGATAGATATATATATATAATATATTATATATATACAATATAATAGATACATCATATATATTTATTATATATATATATATAGATATATATAATATATATATATATACATATATATAACTATATATCACATAAGGTAATTCGTGTGAGTATAGTGAGTTTATGCTCTATACAAGCAAACACAAAGATATGTTACCTATAAATATCCCTTGACTACATGTTTTCCTCCCAGAAAACGTTTTTTTTTCTTAACCACTGGACTTACTACAAATATGTGTAGCGTTGTTTAACGAATACTTTCAGTTTTTCCTCTTAACAGTACTCGTGAGTCGACGCTCAAAACCTTTGGTCTCGCACAGGATATCCTGTAGGTTGCTCGCGGGCAAACACTTTCTGGGCTACTCTATTGTTTGATTATGTTGCCTTTCTGCGGATAACGCTCTCGTGATCGGGTCGTCATTTATCGTCCATTATTTATTATCGTAATCTTTATTGTTATAAGGATCATTGTACTATTGTCTTTAGTATAGTAGGCTTAGTATTCTTAATTTGCGCCTCCTCCTCCTCATCATGTATCTTGTAATTATTATAGTAAGTAGTATGGGAAGTATACTCTTTAGTATGATCATTATCGTATATACTCAATAGTGTTATTGTTGTCGTTACGACCCAAACACAGCCTAATCATCAGTATATTAGCATTATCATTAGCAGCAGTAGCATTAGTATTAGTCGTACACCCGTCGTGTGTTCCATTTGCAGTAAAGACATGTTGTAAGGTGTGAGTTTCTCAGATAGATGATAACGATCGTGAAGGTATGATGATAAACACATCGTCACATCATCACATTCACTATAATAATCACAGAATACATGATGTAACTACTAGAATGCATTCTGATAGATGTCTCTCCTCTCTCCACTCTCCTCTCTCTCTCTCTCTAACTCTCAAATCCTCTTCTCCTCCCTCTCTCTTCTCTCCTCTCCTTCTCTCCTCTCTCTCTCTCCTTCTCCTCCTCCCTCTCTCACACACACCACACACTCTCTCTCTCTCCTCTCTCTCGCTCTCCTCTCCTCTCTCCCCCTATTCCTCTCCTCTCTCTCATCTCTCTCACTCTCTCTCTCTCTCTCTCTCTCTCGCCTCTCTAATTATTTGTAAGACACCATGTATCTACATTTTTCTAGAAACATAGATTTCGGTCACTGATAGCCTATCCTCGCAACGAGATTTTCGTCTAGTTAACCTAGCATACAAATGATTTACACACAGCTGCGGTTTTGCATTGCGATAATAATATTTGTATCTTAGTTGTTTTATTAATCAAATTTTTTTTGTTTTTTTTTATGTTTGTGGTAATTTTGGAAGCAAGCAGTGAAAGTGATTCGTGGTCTTTTACCTGCCTAAACTTTAATAGCGGTTCATCTAACAGAATTACTCTACCTTCACGTGGTAATTTGTGTGTGCTTCGCATGAAGAACGGCGTTTCGATTCGGCCGGCTGCTCTTTACAAACCTTGCTTGAGCGAAGTGTGAGGAACCTACAGCTCAGTAAAGTACTGCGAACTGCCTCTCGGACACCAGTCGCGGACAACCGTGAGAATATTTGGTGGTTGGTGAACTTGTTGTTAGTTTGTTATGGAATGTGTTCGGCGGTCCCCCCTCCTCCTCTTTCCGGCTCCGTTCTTCTTCCCCTGCTCCTCCCTCCCCCTCCACCTCTCCTCCTCCTCCTCCTCCTCCTCCTCCTCCTCATCCTCCTCCTCCCTCCTCCTCCTCCCTCCTCCTTCCCTCCCCTCCTCCTCCTTCTCCTCAACCCTCCTCATGCCCCTTCCTCCCCTCCTCTCCCTTCCCCGTCCTCGTCCTCACTCCTCCCTCATCCTCCTCCCCCCCTCCTCCTTTCCCTTCTTCCCTAGGCCTCCTCCCCCTCCCCCTTTCTTTCGCGGGGGGGGGGGGGGGGGAGGGGCCCCTCTTCCTCTTCCTCCTCCTTCTCCCGCATGTGAAAATAAACAAGCGGTCGAGTCCCGCGCGAACCTACATCGCGTTTAGTCCTTATTTCTTTTGTGTTCCAACTCTACCCGTTTCACCTATGTAGAACTTCTGACATTCCTTGCAAGGAATACATAAATGCTGAAGAAGTTCCAGAGTAGCGCTGGACGCCTTGTGTTTAATCAAAGATTTACGCAACGTGCTAGGATAAGTGGAAACACTATATCGATGTCCACTTTTTAAATAACTGTCGCTTGTCATCGGTGACTGATATACTGGAACAACGAGTAAGTATCGACCGGTTCCTTACGCGTGACTTTAGTTGAAGCATAAACATTTGGATCCTCTCAGATGAATGCGCTTGTTCTAAGAAAAAACAAGATTCTTAAAAGACGCCATAATGATCTAAGTGCTCAGCAATAAACGCCACCTATCATGATCCTATATGCTCTAAGATACATAAGACGCGAGGCTACGATTTCTTAATGGATAAAGCTATATGAAAAAAATGGAAGACAATTAGCCAACAGTGTGGGTTTCCGAAACTGTAAGCAAGAGTTTATGACTACGCAATAAAAAAAAAAAAAAAAAAAAAATAAAAAAAAAAATATATATATATATATATAGATATATAAATATAATATATATAAATATTTATAAATATATATATAGATACACAATATATATATAGATGTTATAGTTAGATATTATATTTATATAATATATTTAGGGTTTGAATATTTATATTAATATATATAAATATATGTAATATATATATATATATATATAATATATATATATATATATATCAATATAGTATATATATAATATATCTATCTAACTTATATAAATATATAGATATTATATATATGTACATATATATATATATATATAATATTTGAGCTATTATTAAATATAATATATATAATAATATATATATATATATATTAATATTAAGTTATATAATCATATATAGATATAATTATATATATATAATATATATATTAATACATATACATAATAGTTTATATAATATACATATATATATATATACAATGACATATTTCTAGATATAAATATATAAAATATATATATATATAGATATGATTAACAAATAAAGGATAATAGATATAATAATATTTAATATCATATAATATATACATATATATATATATTTATGGAATATAATATATATATATCATATATACATTATATATATAATTTATATATATTATAATATATATATATATATATATATTAGTATATATATAATCATATATGAATGTATAGATATATTTTATATCTACTTTATATTTGTATTTAAATATTATATAATAATAATATATAATACTAATAATATATAGTTGAATTTTATATATTTTTCATAGATGTATTGGTATGATTAATATATATATATATATATATAAAATAAATATATTTAATAATATATACTATCTTAAATATTTTTAAATAAACTTACAGTTATATATTTACATATAATTATAAGATATTATTATTCATATACACGGTTGCTGTTATATTAGATATAAGGCGTTATTTTATATATATGATATTGAATATAGATATATATACCAGTAAATATATAAATTATATATTTTATTAATATATATAATAATAGATATATAGATATATATAATACAGATATATATATATATTTATTTATTTATAACAATATATATATTATATATTTTAGTTTTAGTGAAGCATCAGTTTACATAGATATAGTTATTTACTCTCTCACAACGCTCGCGCGTTCGTCGCACTCTCACTCGACTGTACACGCACAAACTAAACAACACGATCTCATGAACACACAAATCTCACTCACACCAATCGCAGGCCACAAAAGCACACGATTCAAACGCACAAACACACACTAACAATAAATCACAATCACAACACACACACACACTCACACTCACCACAAATCATGAAATTTTAATAATCACATATTACACACACACACGCACACACACACACACACAACACTCATCACTAACACTACACAATCACACAAATCACTAACTACATCACACATTATTTATATATATATATATATATAATATTTATATATATATATATAATAAATATTTAGATATAATATTATATATAGTCTCCACACACACACAGTTATAGTTTATAGATTTGAATATATATAATAATAATATATTTATTATATATATATTATATTATAGATAGATATATATATGATATTTATGATTTATTCATAAATTTATTATATAGATATATATTATCATATATTTTATATATAGATATATAATATATATATACATATATAATATATATATAATTATAATAGTTAGATATTTTTAGTGATATAGAGTGGTGGGTGTGGGGGTTGGGTGTTGGGGGTTTGTTAGTTTTTTATTATATTGTTATTATTTTTTATATATATAATATATTTAGTTTTGGATATTTTTTTTTAAGTAGTGAGTTGAATTTGTGTTTTTAGAGTTTTTGTTCTTTTAAAATCACTCACAAAATCACATAATAGTTATTTTTTTATAATATAGAATATATTTATATATATTTAATTATAATTTGTGGTGTTTGTTGTACAGATTATATATATTATATATATGTGTTATTTATTTCTTATATAATCAAGTATTTGGTTTTTTTTATATATATTGTAATATTAGTTATTAGAATCATTATATAAGTATATATCAGATATATAAAATAATATATATTTATATATCATTTTTACTTGATGTGATGTTTTAAATGGTTTTATTTTATATAATAGATTATTCATATATGAAAGATTTTAGAGTAATATATAATATATATATATATATTATTGATATAGCATATTTGTTTTTTTTATATTAGAGATTTATATATATTTATATAATTATAGTTCTTTGTATTTAGATAATTTATATATTTTAGTGATATTTATTTGTACAAAATAATAATATATAAATTATAGATATATATTTATATATATAATATATTTATTATATATATATATAATACAACACACACACACACTCACACTCACACACAAACACACATAACCCACACATCCCACACAGCTCACACACACACACACACATCACACACACATAATATATATATATATATATATATATATTATAATATATATATCTATATAGGTATATATATAATATATAATAATAATATATTATAAATGTATATATATATATATATATATATATATATATATATATATATAAATATATATATATATACTGTTTATTAGATAGATATATATATATAAAATATATAATATTTATATATATATATAAAATATATATACGTAAGATATATATATATAATCATATATATT
>NW_028234412.1:20085281-20087781 GCF_977035675.1 Penaeus japonicus
TGGCTGGCTAGGTTAGGTTTTCTCTTTTCCTGGCTGCCCCCCCCCCCTCTCTCACTCTCTCTCTCTCTCTCTCTCTCTCTCTCTCTCTCTCTCTCTCTCTCTCTCTCTCTCTCTCTCTCTCTCTCTCTCTCTCTCTCTCTCTCTCTCTCTCTCTCTCTCTCTCTCTCTCTCTCTCCCTCTCCTCCCTCACCCCTCCCCATCCTCTCTCTCTCTCTCTCTCTCTCTCTCTCTCCTCTCTCTCCTCTCTCCTCTCTCTCTCTCTCTCTCTCTCTCTCTCTCTCTCTCTCTCTCTCTCTCTCTCTCTCTCTCTCTCTCTCTCTCTCTCTCTCTCTCTCTCTCTCTCTCTCTCTCTCTCTCTCTCTCTCTCTCTCTCTCTCTCTCTCTCTCTCTCTCTCTCTCTCCCTTTGTCAATGTGTTTATGAATATATGTGTGTGCGTGCGTGCGTGTATGTGCGTGCGCGCGTGCGTGTGTGTATTTATGTGTATATGTGTATGTTTTTGTATGTGTGTCTGTCTATCCATTACATACCCCCCATTATTTTCTTTCATTCAATTGAATACGTAGCAAACAAGTCTTAGGTATTACGTGTCTGAAATCTTTGATTAAAAACATATACGGCGATATTAGTTAATAAACTAGTATGGAGAACACGAACTAGCACACATCCACATTATCAGTCTATACACATATACGTTCAGAGAGAGAGAGCGAGAGAGCGAGAGCGAGCGAGAGTGTGAAACTTAATGCCGATAAATTGATATTAAAGTCACTAATGCTATACTGAGCTACATATTATGTTGGTTTCATTGTGCTTTGTTGGATAATGATGTACAAGAGAAGTGTGCACTTTATTCCAGCGTAAGTAAGCGAAAAAAGGGAACGATATGAATGGCAGGCCCCGCCCCCACCTGTTGCTTCGGGGTTGCGCCACGAGAGGGAGCAGACGGAGTGACCGAGTTGGCTAGTGCCACTTTCCTTTCGAAACGCTCACTAAAATACAAAAACAACTTTGTTCCCCTCATTGTTGGAGGTCAGTTTTAGGTTTGAAATAAAGATTATTTTTGGTATATTGGTCGTGATTGATGCTTATGACGGTTTGGTGAAAAATAATGGAGGGAAGTAGGAAAACGGGCGGGAGAAATGGTCAGCTGACGGCGTGGAGCGCGCTGGGACCTCTGGCAGATCGGCGTCTTGAACAGGTCTGACACCTCGTGTGCGGTTAGTTGGTGTTTGACAACTGTGATGGTGGAGCGCGTTGTGCAATGCCGCAATTCATGAGAGATGCCGATGAGTGTATTCAGAAAATGGGTTCATTAGAATTGCAAGAGCTCCTTTGTAAGAAGGACGACATTATCCGTCACTTGGAAGCCAAGCTAAAAGTTCGCGATGACGAAATTGTGGAGCTCAGGTCGCAACTGGATAAATTCCAGAGTGTTATGCCGTACGCGACGGGCGCTTCGGCGGGAGGAGGCAAAATGCAGGCCAGGAAGACCCGAGCTCAGGGCATCTCCGCCGAGCCGCAGGCCATGAAAACGGTGCAGGAACTCAACTCCCTCAGCCAAACGACGTTCCCCGAGGTCCCCAAATCCGCCAGGTAAGGGAGGAACAGGAGGAAGAGCGAGCGAGCCACAGGAACCTGGGTGGCGGTGGCAGGACCTTTGCCTGGCAGCAGCGGCGGTTGGTGTACTGCCCTCATTTCTCCCAACGCGCTGATACTGCCGCCGCCGCCGCCACACCAAACTACCGCTACAGCCGCCACGCACACCCACTTCATGGGTGTTGCACGCTACCATAGCGCAATGGGGACTGGGGATGATGCACGTGTCGCAGTGCTTGGGTCACGTGGTCCAATGTATGTTGAAAAGTCACAGGAAGCTTTAGATAGACTTTCGCTCTTATCTTTACGATGATGGTACTACTAGCGTTATGTAACATGATTTCGCTCTCAACGAAATGGTTTGAAAAATTTTGTATTGCTTTGTCTTGATCTGTATTGATTGAAGATACACCGCATGGTGTATCTTCAGAGAGTGAGCCGTGAAAAATGTCGGTTTCATTCATTTCTAATCTAATTGATGGCACAGAGTGAGACGTTCCTCTTTATAGTCCCTTCCTGGGGAGGAATGTCTTACCGTGCTTCGCAGCCAATACAAGAGGTTGCAAGCCAGTGCAAACAACCAGACACTCGCTATACAACCAGTGTGTGACTTGTCTTTCCCGACCGGATGTTTTATGCTGAATGCATGACACTCCCGGCGTATCCGGCCTCGTGTCATGCATGGGCTTAGTCGTATGATATTGTAATCGGCGCTGGTCGAGGTTTAGGGTAGGGGAGGGGGCACGGAAAATAATTGGGGGAGTTTGGGGAATATTTGAACATCTAAGGGCTTTGCTCACCATTTCTAACCCCCCCTCACCCCCGCACAGAAAGGACTCAGCTATTTGTCTCTAAAGAGGGCTTTAAAATCCTTCACGTAATGTTGGTAAAATGTGCAGGAG
>NW_028234412.1:20100281-20127781 GCF_977035675.1 Penaeus japonicus
ACACACACACACACACACACACACACACACACACACACACACACATTCACACTCACTCACTCACTTTCATGCATGCATGTATGTGTGTGCGTATGCATCTCATGTGTCGTGTATCTGTGTACACAAGAGGGCGAGCGCGTGCGCGCCCTCCTCCCGTGTCCTCTCTACCTCGGGGGACAGCCGCGCAACTTATCAGTCGGCTGAACAGCGGTTTGAAGACCCTCCTTGACTCGAATACACCGGCTTGATAAGACGATAACCATTTTTCTCTTGTACATTTTCTTTTTTTCTTCTTCTTTTTCGCTTTGTGTGTGCAGCTCTTGCCATCGCAGCCCCTCGCTCGGATGGTCACGATGCCCTGGGTCTCCTCCGGGGGAAGGTCGGAGAGAGAAGGATACGGGTCTTCTTCTGGTGCTGCACAGGAGTGTCTTAGCGGCGGAGGGAATGACAGACCCCACAATGGGTCTGACTCTTTTATTATCGGGATCAACATTGCGGACTTCGGTCTCTCTTTTGTCTTGTCTTTTTTTGATATCTTATTCTCTTGATTTTGATGTCCTTATTATTGTAGTTGTTGTTTTTATCTTTATATTTGTTTGTCTTATTATATTTAATTTTTGTATCATATGGTGCCTGTTTTCTTATTCGTATTATCAATTTGATATTATTTTTGTTGGTAGTTTTGATGTTTATGTTTTATTATATTTGGAATTGATATTGCAATTGTTTTGCTATTTATGGTATACTCGTGACACATGATTGATTGCGTCGTGGCGTGGTCGTGTATTCCTGGCCTGGTTAGCTTTTTATTGTGTGTTCGTGTTCATGTTTCGCTTGTTCCATTTCGTGTTTGTATTTGTTTTATTTATTCTAGGGTCTGTTGATTTACTCAAGAGATTTGAATCATGTTTATGTTTCGTATATTTTGATTGTTTCTCATATTTTTGTTTGTGTATTTAGCAAATTTTGCAAATTTGTCTGTGGCTTTTGAAACATTTAGCATGGATGTCCGTTGGCATTGAAACACGAGATATATGTATCCATCGATATGGCCGCAGCATATGCATATTGACTCATGGTGTGGCTTTTTGAAGCGTTATTTTATAGCATTATATATTTACAATTCAATTTTATTTATGGTTGCTGTTTTTATCTCATTAATTGTTTTTGCATGCTTGGCTTTCACTTATTCTTCTCATTTTTAAAGAGAAAGCTGGCATGGAAGTATCTTCTGGTGACTCGCCTTGGAATATGGTTGCTTTTGTAAGGGGAGTTTATCGTGGGAGCTTCTGCTCATAAAGGTTATTTTCATGATATGAGGGAGGATGGAGGAGGGAGGGAGAGGTGGAGGAAAGTTTACATTAGGCTGAATGAGGGAATCTTGACTCATTATGAAAGAAAAGGAGGAATGGAAAGAGAAGGAGACCCAGACAGAAACACACGCGAGTAGATGCGACATGGGAGAGAGCGTCGGAAAATAGAAGAAGAGGAACACGAACCTCCGCCCCGCACTAGAAACCCGCCCACCGATGAGCCCTGGCCGTCGCCCGTTAACCCGTCCGCCCATCCATTGATTCCTCCTCCGCCCCCTCCCCCAGCCCCTGTGCCCCCCTCCCCCCCATCTGACTGCCACACGTACTTAATCAGTCTCTCAACACATTTCGGTCAAGTTGCTGACTCACGCAGGTTTTTAGGTGGGGGGGGGGGGGGTTAAGTGTGAGTGAGAGTGTGTGTGTATGTGTGTGTATGTGTGTGTGTCTGAGTGAGTGTGAGTGTGTGTGTGTGTGTGTGTGTGTGTGTGTATGTGTGTGTGTCTGAGTGAGTGTGAGTGTGTGTGGTTGTGCGTGAGTGTGAGTGTGTGTGTGGGGGGGTGTATAAGTGTATGTGAGTGTGAGTGAGAGTGAGCGCGAGCATGCACATTTTACAGCAGCGCTGACCCAAACAAGACAGCCAGACAACGACTAGCACATGCATTGCAGTTCTCTCTCTCTCTCTCCTTTCTCCTCTCTCATCTCTCTTCTCTCTTCTCTCTTCTCTCTTCTCTCTTCTCTCCTCCCTTCTTTCTCCTCCCTCCTCCCTTCCTCCTTCCTCCCTTCCTCCCGTTCACCCCATATGAAGTAGAGAAGAAGGAAAGGGTGTTAGGAGTCATATAATAATTGTCTAACGTTATCATTGCGGGATGCTTACGTAATTTCATCATTGACGGAGGTTACATAATGCTGAGGTCGGCTGTCGGAACGAAGGCGAAGTGGAGCGCGACATAGGATTACTTACAGTACCCAGGGAGTCGCGTTTCGCTGTGAGTGAAGAAACGCTCTTCGGTAATTAATCCCGCACACTATCATTTTTTTTTTATAGACGTAACGTCACTGCATGTCTTGGAGGATTGCAAATAACCGGAATTCTTAATATCTCGGTACGCAAATCCCCGAGGAAATAGAAAGCTTGTACCTTCTTAAAACGCCAAACAAGAGAAAAAGAAGAAGAAAAATGACAAGACATCGTGCGCAAACGGCACTGTACGGTATTGCTTATATGCTCTGGTAATGCAAGGCGCACCATTTCTCCTTGATGGTTTTATAAACAAAGCAATGAAGACAGCTCGGGAAGGATACGATTACAGTCCCACGACGCAAAAGGACCAAGATGTCCCTCTGCTCCCCCGCGTCTGGAGTCTGCATTCTGTCTGTCTGTCTGTCCCATTGCCCCCTCGACTATCTGTCTATCTGTCTTTACTCGTTAATGTCTGGTCTCAGCCTCTCTCTCTCTCTCTCTCTCTCTCTCTCTCTCTCTCTCTCTCTCTCTCTCTCTCTCTCTCTCTCTCTCTCTCTCTCTCTCTCTCTCTCTCTCTCTCTCTTTCTTTCTATGTGTGTGTGTGTGTGTGTGTGTGTGTGTGTGTGTGTGTGTGTGTGTGTGTGTGTGTGTGTGTGTGTGTGTGTGTGTGTGTGTGTGTGTGTGTGCGCGCGCGCGTACTCCTTATTTTCTGATCTCTGCCGGCTTGTTTGTCTGTCTGTGCTCATTATTATGTGGTGCTCATTATTATGTCTACCGCCTTTTTTTCCGTCTGTCTGTCTGTATCTTACGCGCTCTCTCCAGCCTCGTCTGCCTGTGCTCCCTACTGTTTGATTTATACCGCCTTGGTTATCGTCTGTCTGTCTTGTGGTCTCTCCGGGCTCTTTTTACCTCTGTAATCTCTTGGCCTCCTGCAGTAGGGAAGAGCGGCGAGGAGGTCACCTTTGGAGTGGATATTGTGACAAGGTTTAGGAAGTGATGGAGGATCAGATGGCGATGTCGATCCAGTATGATTTTCATAAAGACCCTATTTCTCTCTCTCTCTCTCTCTCTCTCTCTCTCTCTCTCTCTCTCTCTCTCTCTCTCTCTCTCTCTCTCTCTCTCTCTCTCTCTCTCTCTCTCTCTCTCTCTCACACCTCTTCTCTCTCTCTCTCTCTCTCTCCCCCTCCCCCTCTCTCTCCTCTCTCTCTCTCTCTCTCTCTCTCTCTCTCTCTCTCTCTCTCTCCCTCTCCCTCTCTCTCTCTCTCTCTCTCTCTCTCTCTCTCTCTCTCTCTCTCTCTCTCTCTCTCTCTCTCTCTCTCTCTCTCTCTCTCTCCATCCCTCTCCCCCCCCCCAGCCTCTCCTGTGTCGTCGGGCTTAGTAGTTGCGTTGATCATGATCATGTTGTTAGAAGTATGTCGGTAAGAGGCAGGAACGGTGATGGGTGGTATGTAGGGGGAGGGGGTTTGTTACCTGGAGAAACTGGCTCGTTCGTTGCGACGGTGGGCAAGGGAGGAGAGGTTGAGGGAGGGGGGGGAGAAACAGGGAAAGAGAGAGGGAAAGAGAGAGAGAGAGTAGAGGGAGAGGGAGAGTAAGAGTGAGAGTGAGTGGGAGTAAGAAAAAGTGATTTCGTTATGACAACGATGTTGGCGTTCATAATGTTAGAGTATTTACAGACAGCTGTTGATCTTCAGCAATTTTGAACGAAAAGGAAGGGGTGGGGGGCAGGGGTAGGGGGCAAGGGTGGGGGATATGGTCGAAGTGAAGTGGCGTGAAAGTGGCATCAGGAAAGAGCATAAGGTCGCATGTAATTGCTACACAGTTGTGATGAGTAAGGTGTAACGAAAATGTTGGTACAATATGCACGTGCCATATGTTGTAAAGGAGGTGGGGGCCTGGCATTGTGATGGAGGTTGTTGTGGTGTGCCTGGCAACACTATCATGTCCTCCTCCAGTTGGGAGTGTCGAGAGGAGGGAGTTAGGGAGGGGAGATGGGGGAAGGGGGGAGGGAGGAGGGTGTAGACGAAGATGTTAGCGCCAAGGTCGGTCGTATAGGAGGCTGAGGCGTTTCGCTTTTGCCTCGCTTCGTTTTCAGGACGCTTTGGGGCGACACTGGCTCGTTTCGGAAGGATCATTCGCGGACGAATGTTTCATAGAAACATGAAGTAGATGGTAACCATATATAATATATATATATATATATATATATATATATATATATATATATATATATATGTATATGTGTGTGTGTGTGTGTGTGTGTGTGTGTGTGTGTGTGTGTGTGTGTGTGTGTGTGTGTGTTTATCTATTTATATATATATATATGAATATTTCTCTCTCTCTCTCTCTCTCTCTCTCTCTCTCTCTCTCTCTCTCTCTCTCTCTCTATATATATATATATATATATATATATATATATATATATATATATATATACATACATATACATATACATATACACATACATATATACATATACATATACATATACATATATACATACATACATACATACATACATACATACATACATACATGCTTACATACATACATACATACATGCATACATACATACATACATACATACATACATACATACATACATACATGCATATATATATATATATATATATATATATATATATATATATATATATATATATATATATATATATATATATATATATGTATACATATGTGAATATCCTCATCCTCATCACTGTCGTCTGTCTGTATAAATATATATAATATATATACATATATATATATATATATATATATATATATATATATATATATATATATATATATGTATATATATACTATTTGTAAGTGTGTACATATATACAAGTATACAATCAAGTTACGTCTAGCGTTGTATGTAGACCAGTGAGACATACCCGCCGTTCAGAACATACACAGAAGTAAAGTGGTAATTACCAGTTCTAAAAATAGCTGCATGTCCCTCCCACACCCTCACCACCACTCCCCCTTCCCCCCTTCCCCCATCGTACCAGTGGCTAGGCTAACCCTTCCCCCGCTCCCTCCCTCCCTCCCTCCCGCCCGTCCGCTCTCCTGTCAGCTGCACGGACTAACAGGGTGTTGCATTACGTCAGTGGTGGGCGTGTAGTCCAACTCATATCTTTTGTATATTAGGTGGTTTGATACCAACATGTAGTTTGTATGGTGACGCCGGTGTATGTTTGTGTGTTTATTTGTTGTGTTGAATGTTGTTTGGTAGTAATTGTACTTGATGAGGAGGCTTAAAAGTGAACTAACTATTGATAATTGTTTCACTATTCTACGTTGAGTAAAGTGAATTTTACTGATTATGAGAAATTAGGAATATGATTATGAGAAATGCCTAGGGTTATGGGGTGGGGGGATCACGAAATGTCACAGTGGAATGCGTGTCAGTGGACCGACATGGGAGATGTATGTGTGTGTAGGGGGGGGGGGCGGTCACGTGACGGTGGTGTGGCGTTGAATAACTCGGTGCTGCTTTGTTCGTTTGTTGTTTGTTAGTGATGATTGGAAAGTGGAGCGGGTGGACGTCGGGTGGAAGAACGGAAGAGCGAGTGGTGTGGCGAAAGTGTGGCTTCGTATGGGAGTCGGTGCCTGAGGAGTTTATTGGATAAGGTGAGCGGGAAGAGAGCGAGATAAGAATGACACTTGACATAGGATCTCTCTTGCTCTATCTCTTTCTTCCCCCCCCCCCCCCTCTCTCTCCTTCCATCTTTCCCTCCCTTAATCCCTCACCCTCATCCTTCGTCCCTTCCTTCCTTCCTTCCTTCCTACCTTCCTTTCTCCCACTACCCCTCCCCCCCTCCCTTCTTTCGCTTTCGCCCTCTTGCAACTGCTCCCTTTATCCCTTCCCCCCTCTCCGTACCTCCCCCTCTCCCTCTTCCCCTATCTTTCTCTTAATATCCTCCCCTTTCTTCACCCTCTCTGCCTCTCTCAGTGGCTGTTACATTCTGCGAGACCTTGCAATAGCGACAAGCAGGTTGGCCAATCCCTCTTTGTCACTTATATACCTCTCCAATCAACAGGTGCCTTATCTCCGTTTTTTTTTTCTTGTTTTTAAGCGCTTTTTTTCTCTCTCTCTTATTTTTTTTTCTCATGCATGTTATGGATCAAGCATTGGAGGTTGGATGATTGTTTTGATTTCATCTCTAATTTTAGCTACCTGGGAGAGAGAGAAGCGAAGCGATGTGAATTGAATTAAAGGGAGGGGAAGGAGGGGAAGGGCAGGGGGAGTGGGAGAACGAGAGGCGGTGACAGCGATCATTTTTTTCTCTTTTATTACTATTATTTTTGTCATTGACATTAGCAGTACTATTGGGCTTGTTGCGAAAATCTTGTGCTTTCTCGTATAACCTTGAAGAGATACAACTCTGTCAGATATATTGCAGGAGTAAGTGGGAGGAATGCATCGTGTCAACATCCAAATATGTATATGTATGTATTCGTGTGTGTGTGTGTGTGTGTGTGTGTGTGTGTGTGTGTGTGTGTGTGTGTGTGTGCGTGCGTGCGCGCGCGTGTGTATGTCAAAGTGTGGTTTAATTGTACACCAGTGATTCTCGTTTTACCACCGTTAGTTGTTCTACGATAAAGGAATCAAGATGCATTCGTTATGATGGGGAGGACAACGATTTGTTTGCATTGTGACTACGCCTGCAACATGTTGAAGGATGAGATGATTGTATGGATTCCTTGTAGGGTTCTTTGCGATTGCAAGGAAGGCGAGGGAAAATGATAAGAAGATGTATGGATTTATGATTCGGAGGTTGTGATCATTGACACGTTTTTGAATTATTCTTTCGAATAATAAAGTTGTTCTATAGGATTATATATGTTTTTTGGCACACAAATATGCTATTGCCCTTGTAGTATTTTTAAGATAATGAAAATATATCATTTTTATATAGTTTTTCACTACTACATTTTAACCCCAGGTGCTAAATTATTGCAATTTCAGTCCTCCCTCTATTCCGACAGGTAAAGATGGAGGAGTCCTTTCAAACTAATCATGCTATGGATGATCCAAGAAATAGGAAATTGCACAGTGCAATACCCGCGATATATATATATATATATATAATATATATATATATATATATATATATATATATATATATATATATATATATATATATATATATATATATATATAATCTGGATTGTGTTTTAGTTGTATGTGGAATGAATCATTGTGCTGTTTGTAGATCGTGCTCTTTGTCATTATTGTAACTGATTATATGTTTTATTGTTTTTGTTTATATCGAAGTTACAGCTACTAATATTTTTGTTATTACAACATTTATTTATTGCTTCATTGATAATTATTAACATTAGCACCGTCTTCATCTTCATTTCCATCATGACCACCAATACTACCCTTACGAAACGGCGAGCCCCAAAACAAGGCAACGCAAGTGAACCACAGCGGAAGCCTGTCCGCCTGGAATCCTTCGCGTCGTACCCAATGCATTTCCTGCGTAGGACCTGTGACTCGTATTCGATTTGCACAAAAACAGAAAATATTTGTTGTTTTCTTTTAATTTTTTTTCTATTACTTTAGTTCCTTTTTCTCCCCCGCATCACTCGAAATATTGATAGACTTGTATATTTAACGGCAGAGGGCGGGGCCTATTTGAAGATAGTTTAATTGAGGCTGTGCATTGCCGCGGCAGAGCAAGGCGAGGCTGGGTAGGCCCCCTTACCCCCTACCCCCATACCTACGCGCCCACGCCCACGTGAAAGGTGAGGGTGGACGTTTCGAGGGCGTGACGATGAGATGCCAGGATTGTGATATCATTGTTCTATATTTATTCTTTTTTCTTTATGTATATACGTGTATATATTGTTACGATGTATTTAGGTGTGTCATGTTTCTCTATAGATGATTTTATTTTATTTGCTAAAATCCAACAACTCTGAACCGCTTACTGCACCTGCCTCGTGCTACTGCATACCGGACTCTTGTTTAATTGTCTTGCCTTATCAAAACGTACAACTTGGACACCGATTCTTCATTATAATCTCCACTAAAATAAACGTCGAGATAACCAGTTGTGGCATCCACTTCTCGTCACACCTGTATCGTGCCCCCCCCCCCCCTTCTCTCTCCGGTCTTCCTTCTCTCCCCCCCCCTTCCTGCTACTAACCTTAGCATCTCCCCTCCCTCCCTCCCTCCCACATCTGTTCGTTACTACTGCCCCCCTCCCCCACCTTCACCTACCTCCTTCCTTTCTTCCTCCCTTCCTACGTATTCTTATCATCTTCCTCTTCTTTCCTCGCTCTCCTTCCCTCCTTTCCTCTTTCCCCTCTCTACCTTCTTACCTCCTTCTCTCCCTCTCTCTTTTCTTCCACACCCCTCCCTTTTTCCTTCATTCTCTACCCTTCCCCTCCCGCATTCCTTCGCTTCCTCACTCCTTCCTTCCTTCCTCCCTTCATGCATTCAATCCCTCCCTTTCTTCTTGCCTTTGCTCCCTCCCCTTTACCTTCCATCCCTCCCTTCCGTCCTTCCATCCTTCCTTCCTTCCTTCCTTCCTTCCTTCCTTCCTTCCTTCCTTCCTTCGTACTCTCACCAAGATGGCTTTTGACACTTGAACTTCATCGCTGCTTGGCCTTTATTGCTTAATGCAGAGCGAGTGATTAGGAGTAATCGGAGAGTCACGCTCACGGTACGCTGCGGTTGTGCCTTGCCCTGCCTTGGAGGGAGGGAAGAGAAGAGCGGGTGAGGGAAGGGGAGAGGGAGAGCGATAGAGAAAGAGGGAGAGAGAGAGAGAGAGAGAGAGAGAGAGAGAGAGAGAGAGAGAGAGAGAGAGAGAGAGAGAGAGAGAGAGAGAGAGAGAGAGAGAGAGAGTGAGAAAAAAAAAAGAGGGAGATGAGGAAGTAGGAAGAGAAGAGGGGAGATTTTTTTTTTTTTTTTTTTTGGGGGGGGGGGTTGTAGTTTACTTGGTAGCTGCGTATCAACTATATTTGTTTTTATGTACCTTTGAGTTTTTCTCTTTTGACATTTTATGTTCGTATTTTTCTTATCTCTATACTCAATGCACACACACACACACACACACACACACACACACACACACACACACACACACACACACACACACACACACACACACACACACACACACACACACACAACACACACACACACACACAACACACACACACACACACACACACACACACACACACACACACACACACACACACAACACACACATACACACACACAACACACACACACACACACACACACACACACACACACACACACACACACACACACACACACACACAACCCACACACACACCACAATACACATATATATATATATATATATATATATATATTATATATATATATATATATATATAATATATATATATATATATATATATATATATATATAATATATATAATATATATATATATATATATAACATATATATATACACATATATATATAATATATATATATATATATATATATATATATATATAAATATATAATATATAATATATATATATACACACACACACACATATACATATATATATACACATATATACATATATATATATACTATTTATATATATTTATATACACTCCCTGCATTTACTTTAACTTTATCTGTTGTTTATTTTGCCTACTTTCTCACAGAAACATATCAGTCCACAGCGTCCATGGGAGAATCTCGTCCATTTTTTACTCACGACTCGCGCCTACTTCCTCTCCCTTTCTCCCTCCCTCCTCCCTCCCTTCCTCCCTCCCTCCCTTCCTCCCTTCCTCCCTCCCTCCCTCCCTTCCTCCCTCCCTCCCTTCTAGCCCCTGCGTCCTCTCTTTCTCTCTTCCCCCTATCTCTCTGCTAATCGTGCTATTTCCCGCTGTGTCTTTCTCTCCCCTCCCTCCCTCCCTTCCTATTTTCTTGCTTTTTTGCATTCTTTCTTTCTCATCACCCCCACCCCACCCTTCCACCTCTACCCCTCGCCACTCGTATTGCGTCAATCATCAATCAATGAGTCATTGCACGATTGTCTCGTGGCGTCCGGAGAGATACGTTTTGGCTCCGAGCATAAAATTTAAGAAATAGATAAGAAAATTATTGGAATATACGGAAGTAAGAACCTGGTTAATATTAGATAAGAAACAAGACTTCACTCGCCGTAATGTTGTGCGGTTTGCCACTTGTGTTGTGTAATGGCGGGACTTTGTTTTGAAGTGGAGGCGTGAGGTTGTGGTTAGGCTGGATGTGATGGTGTGGCTGTGTTTGTGTATAGTATAGGGTGTGTTTGTGTGTGTGTACGTGTGCATGTTCATGTACATGTGCATGTGCGCGTGTGTGTGTGTGCGTGTGCGTGTGTATGGGGTGTGTTTTGATGATAGTGAGAGTGAATTCCTGTTTGTGAACTAGAGAGAGGAGAGACAAGAATTCTCCGCAGTGCACATTCTTAGAATGTAGACATGGTAATGTCATAATGATGATGGTGACTGATCGTGTGTGATGGTGACGTCGGAGCGCGTGTCGGAGGACCTCCCCCTTTCCTTCTTATGCAAAGCTGCACGTCCGCCTCCCCGCACTAGACACTATTGTGACGGTGAGAAGGTACCTGTTCGGAGGCTTGCCACCAGTGATAAGGTCTCGCGGATCAGGCTATTTTTTCGCTAAGGACCTGCCAGTTTCACTTAACCTTGTGTTGTGTTATGCTGCTCCTGTGCAAGGAGAGGGGGGCGTACGCGCGTGTGTGTGCGTGTGAGAGAGAGAGAGAGAGAGAGAGAGAGAGAGAGAGAGAGAGAGAGAGAGAGAGAGAGAATTATTATTCTTTGGGTTTATATGATACGCATTACACCGCGGCACAAGTAACTATTGCAAGTCATGTCCAGCTACATACTTTTCCTCCTCGTTTTCCAACTGCTTCTCCTCTTCTTCCTCCTCCCACTTCTTCCACTATTTCTCCGCCCTGTACCTCCGACCGCTCTTCCTGGGACGAGGGTGTCTCAGCGGCGACAGTGCCCGCCCGTGCCATTGGTTCCCCGGGTCCTCCTCGAGCTCCCTTGACCCCCTCGGCCCCCTCGGCCCCGTCGCGGCTGTTAGCATTTCGTTTTGCAAGAGGAGAACGAAGGGCGGTTTAATACTTTATTTATTTGTGTATTTATTTACTCATTTAATTCATTATTTTATGCGATGGCCTCATGTCAACGACTGGTGGCTGGGAGGTAATTGCTTATAAATGTGAATTCTCCTTCTATTTTAAACACATGTTCAAATGTAAAGAGAAAGTGAAAGACGAACGCAAGAGAAAGAACATCAAAGGCTGCTTATCTGTCGTGAGTATGTTAATTAGGCTTTTAACATGAGCATCCAAGCAGGGAGACAGACAAGCAAGCAAGCAAAAAGCTTCTTTGCATACTTCCACGATCTTGATTGTTCCTTTTTTGTGTTTTTTGGCTCCTGTTTTGGCCAGAGTGAGAGAAATTGTCGGAGAGGAAAAGAAGTTGGTTTTAAGATGCTTGTGCCTATGGTGGGAGAAGGCTCTCGGCGGCCTGTGAGGCGGCTCGGCTTTGAGCAGCAGGTTTTGTCTTATTTTCCCTCTAAGTATTCTTTGAATCCATGTTTTCCTTGTCTATTTTTTTTTTTTTCATTTTCTCGTCTTTTCGTTAACGATAAGTTTCCCATCTTTCCATTAGCAGGGAATGCAGGGACGAATTTGTTGAGTAATGGTAATGGCAGTAATGGCGAGCTGATAATGACCAAAATGGCAATCGTGGTAAAAATAATCTTGTAGTCAAAGCAGAAAAAATATGTAATAGGTGCAATCACGATATCAAAAAAAGAAGAAGAGAAAAACAAATCTGCGTCTCTCTCTCACTCTCTGTCCCTCCCTCCCCCTCCCCCCCCTCCCCCCCCCCCCTCTCTCTCTCTCTCTCTCTCTCTCTCTCTCTCTCTCTCTCTCTCTCTCTCTCTCTCTCTCTCTCTCTCTCTCTCTCTCTTATTTATCTCTTCCCTTTTTTTTTCTTTTTTATGTCTTCCAGATTACCTTAGGAATAAGTACATATTGTATTGATCTAAGTCTAGAACATTTGTTTATAATATTCATGTAGTTATTTATTTATTGAAGAGGCGTAAAACAGATTTGGATCAGTCAAAATCAGTGGTTTGGACAGCCAGTCCGCTCTTTCAAAGCTACCCTCTGATAGATCATATAGTGACTTGTGTAGGCGGTCAACCTCTTCCCCCTCGGCCCTCCCCCTCCCCCCTCTCCCCCTCTAATAGTAATTAAGCCGACCTGAGCGAAGCCGCCGCACGTCAATAAACGCTCATTCACGGGCCCGGCCAACGTAAACAAGCACTCGCTCCCCGTTTTCTACGCTGATGCACTTGTTCCTCTTTCGGCACCGCTGTCGGCCAGATGCTCTCTCTCTCTCTCTCTCTCTCTCTCTCTCTCTCTCTCTCTCTCTCTCTCTCTCTCTCTCTCTCTCTCTCTCTCTCTCTCTCTCTCTCTCTCCTCTTCTCCTCTCTCTCTTCTCTTCTCTCTCTCTCTCTCTCTCTCTCTCTCTCTCTCTCTCTCTCCCCTCCTCGCTCACTCTCTCTCCTTCTCCTCTCTCCTCTCTCTCTCCTCTCTCTCTCTCTCTCTCTCTCTCTCTCTCTCTCTCTCTCTCTCTCTCTCTCTCTCTCTCTCTCTCTCTCTCTCTCTCTCTCTCTCTCTCTCTCCCATACCCTTCCTCCCTCCCTCCCCTGTGGTCTATGTTTAGGATCTAGTTGAAGCACAAGTGAGCTATTTAAGGACTTCCGGAGGCTTGTTTTGGCTGTTGGAACCTTTTTTGTGGTTTATGTGTTTACTTATTTGAGGTGTATGGGCTTGCTGTTTGAGGATCTCTCTCTCTCTCTCTCTCTCTCTCTCTCTCTCTCTCTCTCTCTCTCTCTCTCTCTCTCTCTCTCTCTCTCTCTCTCTCTCTCTCTCTCTCTCTCTCTCTCTCTCTCTCTCTCTCTCGTCCTTTGTCTCCCTTCCCCTCCATCTACCCATTCACTGATGCCCATCCCCATCTGTCACCCTTACCCTCCCCTCTCAATGTGCCCATCTCCACATCCTTCCCTGGCACACCCGAATCAGAGGAGCCAATTATTTCCATTTGTCGAGCGGCCGGCGTCATCATGGCTAAGTGTATGTTGTCAGATTATCGTACCCTGCCAGGCAAGAAAATAGGAAAGGGGGGATGAGAGAAAGAAAAAAATCGCATCTTCCCATTACCAAGAATTACAGTGTCGAGTTGTATGTTTTGTTAACCGCTTCCCTCTCTTTCCCTCCCCAACCTCCCCATCCGCCCACTGCGACCACTGCTTTCGTTCGTCTCCGATTTATTTAACTCTCTCTCTTCCTCGCCCCTCTCCTTCTCTCTTCTTCGTCTTTTCTCTCTGCCGCTCTGCCATCCCATATTTCTCTCTCTACTGTCTACCTCTATTCCCCTCTTTCTTTCTTATTTTTTTTATCTCCTCCTCCCGTCAGTCCTTCCCCCTCCCTTCACCCTCCCCCCTCCCTTTCTCCCGCCCTCCCCTTCTTTTTCATTTGTTATTATTGCAAACATATGGCGTATACATTTTTGGGGTTAATGGTGATGTGGCGAAGGAAGTGTAAATGAGTTAATATTGCACTATGCAACACACCGGTCCGCAGGTTCTTGATATGCGAGGGAAGTTATCATATATGCTGGAAATAATTTGCAACATGTTAATTAGCTATCTATCTTAATTTTGATATGAATAGATAGATATTACTATATAATGACACACACACACACACACACACACACACACACACACACACACACACACACACACACACACACACACACACACACACACACACACACACACACACACACACACTCACATTCACATTCATACATATTCACACACATCTGCAATTACACATACATATGCATACACATATGTATATGTATATACTTATTCATACATACACATGTACATGCATACATACTGAAATATATGCTATATATATATATTAAATATATTAAATATATAGACAGACACACATACATGTGTGTCTGCCTGTGTGTTTGCTTACAGGGGGAAGAACGTTAGTGTATTTATTATTCATGTTGTAGACTTTATCAAGTCTGTCGAGGACTCTTACTTTGGACTATAACTGCATATGTGGACACGAATACTATGTCTTCTGCAGAGCGTACTCGCCGTCGACAGCGCTCTCGTCTGTGAAAACAACGAGCGACAGACGAGGGCGTGGCGACACCGATCGAAAGGCCTCTCCGCCCGACGCAGCTATTCCCTTGCCGTTCAAATAGGCAATGCTTCTACGATCGCAAAAAAAGAGAAGAAAAAACGTAAAGGGAAGTTCCTTCTTACTGACTAATCGTATTAACACGGTCCAACACGTTCTCGCCAAAAGAGGAAGAATGAGAGGTATGAAGAAAGGGGAGATTGAAAAGGAAAAAAAACGCGATTGAAATTGGAAAGAAAAATAAATTTAGCAGTATTTTATACAAAGTGGTATATATTTTGAAGAATACTGTAGTAAGTTTGGACAACCCCCTTATTTCTCAGTGCTCCTTCAAGAAAATAATTTCTTTCTCCACCACTGAGTGAAAGAAAGAATACTATGGTCTTTTGCAGCCCTTCCTCACAGCACCCCGCCCATTCTCCCCCACCCGTTTATCTCATCTCTTTAAACGTGTCGTCACCCTCTTTCTTCTCTCTCTCTCTCTCTCTCTCTCTCTCTCTCTCTCTCTCTCTCTCTCTCTCTCTCTCTCTCTCTCTCTCTCTCTCTCTCTCTCTCTCTCTCTCTCTCCTCCCTCCCTCTCCCCCTCTCCCCCTCTAACCCCTCTCCTTCTCTCCCTCTCTCCCTCTCTCCCTCTCTCCTTCCTTCCTTCCTTCCTTCCTTCCTTCCTTTCCTTTTCTCAAGATTCCTTCCCTCCTTCCTTCCCTCCTCCCTTCCCTCGTTCCCTACCCTTGATCCCAGTCACCCTTCCACGTGGCCACCAGTCCCTTCCCGCCCCGTTTGCGTTGCTTGCACAACCTCGTTGTAACATGAGGGAGCATTAACCTCCTCCTCCTCCTCCCTCCTACTCCTATTCTTCCTCCTCCTCCTCCTATCCCTCCCCCTCCCCCTCCTACTCCTATTCTTCCTACTCTTATCCTCTCCCTCGTCTTCTTATTTCTCTTTCCCTCTCTTCCCTCCCTCCATTCCCCTTTCCCATTTCTTGCCTCTCTTGTCCTCCTCCTCTCGGCCTTTTCCCTTCACACTCCCTTAACCCTCCTCTTCCCCCCTTCCCCTCCTCCTCCACCCAACTTCCCCATCTTCATCCTTTCCAGCTTTTTCACTCTTCGCCCCTCCCCCCTCCCCTCCTCCTTCCACTTTCCCCTCTTCCTCCATCCTACGTTCCCCTCCTCCATATTTTATCTCCATCTCCTCCCTTTCTCCCCTTTTCCCCTCCCCCTACCACCCCCTTCCCCTTGCTGCCGGCCATCTTTCTCGCCTCTTTTTTTACGGCGCCGTCGACCGCCTCCGCCTCCCTCCGTCACGCGATGCGGCTCTGCTCTCGCGGTACAGCACTGCGGCCTCGAGGGTCCGGCTGGCTGCGGCCGATGCTGCCCCTCGCTTGGTTCCGCTTGTCGTCGTTTCATTCTATTTTATTTTATTTTTTCTTCTTTGGCTTCGTTTTTTGTGTCGTCGTCGTGGTGTTGGTTATTTTCCTTTTACTTTTTTCCTCTCCTCTTGTTAGTGGTCCTGTTCTAATTCCTCATCCCCCTCCTCCCCTCGCCCTCTTTTTCATACTTCTCTTTCTACTCGTTCTCCTTTTCCCCCTCTTTCTCCTCTTGTTCCCCTCTCCCTCCTCTCGTCCTCCTCTTTCTCCTCTCGCCCTCCTCTTGTTCTTATCTCCCTTGTTTCGTCCTCCTCTTCCTCCTCTTCTCATCCTCCTCGTCTCCTCTTTTCTCGCCCACAATGGCGTATGTTGTGCAGATGCTTGCACTGCCTTATCTTCCTTTATTTTTCTTTGTTCTTTGTTCTCTTGGTTTTGCTCTTTTTTCGGGTCTTGTTCTTATCGTTGTTGTTTTTCTTTCATTCTTTTGTCTTGTTGGAATGTCTATTTCTGTTGTTTTTTGCACGAGTCCGGCTTGTGTCCTTCGGTATAACCATCGGTGTGCGGTAGTAATGACGTCAACAATAATTATGATGATATGTTATTATACTTATAATTATGATAATCTTGCTTGTTATTATTATGATTAGTATAGTAATAAATCTTATAACATGAATGATGATGATAACAGCAATGATAATTATGGTGACGATGATGAGGATGATAATGATGGTAATAATGATCATGTATGTGATAACAACAATAGTAGTAACAATAACATCAACAATAAAATCAACGCCGATGATGATAACGACAGCAGTAGTATCGACGATCCCAACTCAGCTGATCCTAATAATAACGGCTGAAAGACTGAAAGCAAGCAGAAGAGAAGGCACGGCGCTGCTTGCTGTTCGCCTCCTTTGGACCCAATGCCCTCGGCCGCCGCTCTCGGGTGCGCGTTTCCTCTCCCCGTCGCTTCTCCTCTTGCTTCCCTCCTCCCTTTCTCTCGCTTCCCTCCCCCCTTTCTCCTCTCGCTTCCCTCACCCTTTTCTCCTTTCGCTTCCCTCCTCCCTTTCTCCTCTCACTTCCCTCCTCCCTTTCTCCTCTCGCTACCCTACTCCCTTTCTCCTCTCGCTTCCCTCACCCTTTTCTCCTTTCGCTTCCCTCCTCCCTTTCTCTCGCTTCCCTCCCCCCTTTCTCCTCTCGCTTCCCTCACCCTTTTCTCCTTTCGCTTCCCTCCTCCCTTTCTCCTCTCACTTCCCCCCTCCCTTTCTCCTCTCGCTACCCTACTCCCTTTCTCCTCTCGCTTCCCTACACCCTTTCTCTTCTCGCTTCCCTCCTCCCTTTCTCCTCTCGCTTCCCTCCTCCCTCTCTGCTCTCGCTTCCTTCCTCCCTTTCTCCTCTCGCTTCCCTCCTCCCTCTCTGCTCTCGTTTCCCTCCTCCCTTTCTCCTCTCGCTTCCCTCCTCCCTTTCTCCTCTCGTTTCCCTACTCCCTTTTTCCTCTCGCTTCCCTACTCCTTTTTTCCTCTCGCTTCCCTCCCTTTCTCCTCTCGCTTCCCTCCTCCCTTTCTCCTCTCGCTTCCCTACTCCCTTTCTCCTCTCGCTTCCCTCCTCCCTTTCTCCTCTCGCTTCCCTCCTCCCTTTCTCCTCTCGCTTCCCTCCTCCCTTTCTCCTCTCGCTTCCCTCCTCCCTTTCTCCTCTCGCTTCCCTCCTCCCTCTCTGCTCTCGCTTCCTTCCTCCCTTTCTCCTCTCGCTTCCCTCCTCCCTCTCTGCTCTCGCTTCCCTCCTCCCTTTCTCCTCTCGCTTCCCTCCTCCCTCTCTGCTCTCGCTTCCCTCCTCCCTCTCTGCTCTCGCTTCCCTCCTCCCTCTCTGCTCTCGCTTCCCTCCTCCCTTTCTCCTCTCGCTTCCCTCCTCCCTCTCTGCTCTCGTTTCCCTCCTCCCTTTCTCCTCTCGTCGCTCTCCTCCTCTGCTCTCGCTTCCCTCCTCCCTTTCTCTTCTCGCTTCCTCTCCCTCTATTCTCGCTCTTACCTCCCTTTCTCCTCTCGTCGCTCTCCTCCTCTCAAATCCCTATCCCTCCTTTCCTCCTCAAATTCCTCCCTCTCTCCCTTTCTTTTCCTACCTTTTCCTCCCCTTCTACTCCCCCTCCTCCGTATCTTCTTCCTTTTCCTCCTTTTTCCTCCTCCTTCTCTTCCTCTTCTTTCTCCCCCTCTTCTCCTCCCTTCCTCCTCTCCTCCTCTCATCTCCTCTCCTCCCCTACTACCCTTTCCTCTTCTTCTTTCTTTCCTCCCCTTCTCCTCTCCTCCCTTCCCTCCTCTTCTCCTCTCCCCTTCCCACCTCCTCTCCTTCCTACTTCCTCTCCTCCCCACCTCCACTTCCTCCTCCTACTCCCTTACTCCCTCTCTCCCCTTCCCCTCCATCCCCCTCCCCACTATCCCCCTCCCCTCCCACCCATCATGATAACACCGCCCCCTCGCTTGTCATCCCAACTTTCTCTTTACTCTCCCAGCCTCCCGCGAGAACTCTCGTTCTTTTGATTGTTACTTGATTTTATCATTTTTACCTTATTTCATCCACAGGGAATGAGAATGGTGAAGAGTTTGATTGATTTCCTTCAGACGATTTAGATTTTTAGTTTGTTTAGCCCTGTTGATCAACTATGGCAATGCTATCAGTTCTTTTTATTTCCCTCTGTGTAATGCTATGGTTAGACACGGCCTCGTAAGACAAGTATACGTGCCTTGGTGTCATCGTTATGAAACAGCGTCACTTCATGCCCCACAGTCAGCTGGAACCACAGCTGTGAGGGTCCTCCTGTCAGCCGGAACAGGTGTTTGTGTAATTTTTGTTGTAGTAGTTGGTATAGCTGTTGTTATTTGTTAGTACTACTACAGCTACCACTATTACTGCTGTTTCTGATACTACTACCACCACCACCACTACTATCACCATTACCACTTCTACTACTGTTACTACTACTACCACCACCATCACAACTACTACGGCTCTACTACTTCTACTATCACTACTACTACCACCACCATCACAACTACTACGGCTCTACTACTTCTACTACTATTACTACTAGTTTTGTTGTTATTTTTTAGTACTACTATTACTACCACTATTACTGATGTTTCTGCTGCTGCTACTAATACTACTATTACTACTACTACTTTTACTTCTACTACTACTACTACTACTACAATCCCCATGGTCATTATTATTATTATTATTATTATTATTATTATTATTATTATTATTATTGCTATTATTGTTATTATTACTGTTATTATTATTATGATTATTATCATCATTATTATTATTGCAGTGGTTGCTGCCGCTGTTATTATTATTATTATTATTATTATTATTATTATTATTATTACATGATGATATGATTATAACGCTCGAGCACTTCCCGACCGAGCAGCGGCGGCGCGCACGCACTCCGCTGGGGCCTCTAACTAGGATATCCTGCTTCCTTCTCTTCCACACGAGACCAAGCTGAGCACGGGACCCGGGAAGTAAGGAGGGCGAGGTGTGGTGGTTCAGTTAGTTGGGATGTTGCATCGCGGATGTTTTAGTGCGAGGGAAGGGGTGGTAGGATGGGGCGAGGAGAGGGTTTGACGGAGGAGGTATATCGAGGATCTATCTATCGAGGCGAGGAGGGAATAGGATAATGGAGGAGAATGGGCTAGGAAGTGGCAGGCCAGTAACAGGAGGAGCTGCAAGGGGGAAGGATAATGGAGAAGGAGCTGGAAAGGGGCTTTGTAACAGGGAGGGGAAGGGCTGGAGGGGGTCAAGGGAGGGTGGGGAGAGGAGGACAGGAAGCGGTCAAGGGAGGGGAGGGGAGGCTGGAGGGGGACGGTGACATGCATGCTGCTCAATGAGAGATACGTCTATTCTCGTGATGTCTCATAAGAGGACAGGCAGGAGTGCCAAGCGAAGGGTAGAAGGGTACGAAGAAGGGGTAGTAGAGTGAGGAGGAGATAGGGGGAGGGGGAGAGAGGAGGGAGAGGTCGTTTTGTTGTTGTTTTGAGTTCGTGTGAAACTTCAGACCGTGAAGCAGGGGAGGGTTAAGGTTAATGACTTATCGTGTCCGAGTGTTTAGTCCATTATTTATCATCATTGTTTTTGGTTATTTACCTTTCGTACTGTTAGTTATCGGTAATTGCTTCTTATTACAATTCCATCATCTATTATTCATTCTGAAACTTTTTTTTTCTAGCGTATACCTTGGTTTAGTTGGGACTTGGTTGAATTATAGATAAATATTCGAGGATCCATTTTTTTTTTTACTGAGAATCATATCAAAATGTACTTTATTTCGAGGGTGTAAAAGAAAGAATATGTCTTCAACGTTCAAAGACAGAGAAGAAAAGGTAGAAAGCGCGAGAAAAACACCTTTGTAGATTGAGGTACAAAAGATCTTCAGTGTTTCTTGGAAATGTCTTGTAATTGGGATACCTTGTCTTGGGTGAAGAGGAGGGGGGGGGGCGAGGGGGCTAAAGATCTCGACGACTCGCGGGAGCCCGTTAAGTCATCAGTTTTACATTAAGACGCTCGTTCTAAGTCATCATCTGTCAGTGGGCTTATTTTTTTCTTCTTCCTTTTGGGAGATCTCTCTGTCTGTGGAACACGATGCTCCTTTTAGCTGTGACTTTATGTGTGTGTCTCTCTCTTCCTCTTCTCTCTCTCTCTCTCTCCCTCTCTCTCCCTCTCTCTCTCTCTCTCTCTCTCTCTCTCTCTCTCTCTCTCTCTCTCTCTCTCTCTCTCTCCCTCCCTCTCCCTCTCCCTCTCCCTCTCCCTCTCCCTCTCCCTCCCTCTCCCTCCCTCCCCTTCTCTCTCCCCCTCCCCATCTCTCTCCCCCTCCCCCTCTCTCTCTCTCTCACACACGCACACACACACACACACACACACACACACACACACACACACACACACACACACACACACACACACATACATATATATATAGGTATATGTATATGTGCTTCTCTTACAAAAGGATCGCTGAGACTCTTCATGGCGGGAAATTCCGTGGCCCCACTCGAGGTAATCCCAGCCCAGGAGAGCGCACTTGCTCGCGCGACAGGAGGGGCATTAACTCCAATCGAACGAATTAATTCTTGATCAGCCAATCGGAAACGGAGCAGCTCTTTTACCAGCGGTCGGACGATCATCTGATGGGCGTTTGCGCGTCGGTGCCTGGGGCGCGGAGGGGGATGAGTAGCGCGTAATGCTGCACTTGCGTCTTGTTAGCGCTTCAATCAGACTTGATTTGATAATTATAGGGTGTATACATTTATATGTGTGTATATATATATGTATTTATATATGTATATATATGTATATATATACATATATTGGTTTATTTATTTATGTATTTGTTATGTATATACTGATATTATGTATTAGTGTTATTACTATTTTGATTTTTTTTCTTGTTCTTGTATTGATGCTTTTGATGTTATTATTTTTTCTTTCCTTCTCTCGCTTTCTATTATTTTTGTTTCCTGGTAAGAAGTGTATTTTGCGGTACTTAAAACTGTGTGTGTTTGTACACACGTACACTCACACTCACACATAATGTAGAACGTCATGACATTAGTTCATCATCTCTGGTCCTTAATGCACGCTACACCTGTTTGTTTTGGTCGAGCGCATGCATCTTCCGCGCCGCCACGAGAAGCGAAGTCAGGAAGACGAACGGCGTGTCGTTCTTTCGGGATTACCTTTGCAATGTGAAGAGATTCCAGGGCATGGGAGGGCGAGGAGGGTCATCGAGGGAAGGATGGGTCTGGGGTTTCCTTTGGGGATGAGGGGTCGGAAGGGCGGGGAGAGTGGGGAGGAGGAGGAGGGGGAGGGGATGAAGGAGTCCAGCGTTGGTTTCATGTTTCTGTCTTGATAAGATTTGTTGCGATTTAGTGAGGAGGAGGAGGAAGGAGAGAAAGAAAAAGAGAGAGGGAGGGAAAGAGGGAAGGGGGGAGGGAGGGAGGGGATAGATAGACACAGATACAGAAAGAGTATACGGGAAATATTTCAACAAATCTTATTTTTTACTCTATGAATACATGCATGACTTTGCATGAAGTAAAGTAGCTATATTATCTTAGCTTATTTTGTTTTGTAATTAGTGTAATTTGAGTGGGCAAAAAGGAGAAAGAGAGAGACAAAGAAAGGTACTTAACCCCATGAGAAGAGAGACAAGCTAAGGCGATAAATTGCACCGAATTGGCCAATTGCGTCTCGTCTTAAATCTGCGGAAAGCGTGTGCAAAAAAGGTTTCTGGAGAATCGTCAGGCTAATTCTGTGACGCTGGTGTTTGGATGATTCGGAGGGCGAAAGATTGCAACCTGGTGGGAGGTAAGGCAGGAAAGGGGGAAAGGGAGAATAATAAGAAGAGAAAAGAATGAAAAAGGACAAGGAGAAGACACGAGAGAGACCGACGAACAAGCTGGAGACTCTGTGAGCCTCGCTTGCATCTCCCAATTTCGAACATTTGTAAAGCCGTGTGAGAGTTATTGATGTAAGTCTCTTTTTTATCATGATGGACGTCCGAACGCGTGTGTCTGTTAGCCTAGTAATTACTGGCCTTGTATCTCTTCCCTTAAGAGGCGCGCGACAATGCACTATGTATGAGCCGATTTGCATAGGAGAATAACACCTTATTTTCGGCCGCTTTCCAAAAGGCATGATGATTGTCCATGCGCCTGACTGGCCGTGACAAACAGTTCAACGGCAAAGGGGATGACCGGTTCGAGGTGCAGTTGCAGTCGATGTGATGGATATGTTGGCGGGGCCATCGGTACGCTTCGTGTTGCAGATGTTGCAGTGGGATTTTGAAGGTGTTGACGTCGGGGAGAGAGAGGGAGAGAGAGAGAGAGAGAGAGAGATTGAGTGAGTGAGTGAGTGAGTGAGTTTGTTTCGTTGTGTCTTCAAGGTTACATGCAGGGTTGACCTTTTAAACCTTGGTCGTATGTATTCATGGCTTCTAACAATGCTTTTTATTGTACCCTGAATTGAGGTGATAGACGGTATGTTTTTCATATTTGTCGTAGTATATATTCCTTCATTTCTGTTCTTCTCCTACTCATACTCCTACTACTCTTCCGTTTCCTCCTCCTCCTCGTCTTGCTCTCCTCCCCTCTCCCTTCCATTTTACCCCCTCTCCCCCTCCTCCTCCTTTCCCCGCGTAACACCCATGCATATCCACAAGCAAAGTCTTTGTTGTTTCTATTCAGTTCTATCTTTCTTTTGACACCCAAACTTATCGGGGACGCCTTAGTGACCGAGGCCTCTTTGAGGAGCCGAGTTGCACGCGGCCACTTGCACGGCTCCTCGCTTGCCCACGCCGGCGGCCCTCGTGCTCGTCCCGCGGGGTGGACGAGCGTTCTTCTTGTTATTATTGTTATTATTGTAATTATTTTTATGATCATAATTATTGCTATTATTATTATTATTATTAGTATTATTATTATTATTACTATTATTGTTATCAGTATTATTATTATTAGTAGTAGTGTCAGTAGTAGTAGTATTGTTTTTTTTTTATTATTATTTTCATTATCATTACTCTCTCTCTCTCCACTCTCCTCTCTCTATCCATCTCTCTCTCTATGTGCATGTGTACTTAAATCTGTGTCTACAAGTGTGTTCATAGTGTCAAGAGGAAATGAGGTGCACGTGAACCCCTGCAGGGGAGGAGATAGGAAGGTGGGGAAGTGGGGGTCGCCTGTGATGGACTCCACTTAATGGCATCGTCCGCACCAGCCGACGCCTTGTAATTATTCAGATGAAACGGCCTTCACAGTCTGAAGGATTCGATCCTTGAGGTGGGAGGGGGAGCAGGTTTAGGGGGGTGGAACCCCAGGCTCGATAATTTGTTTATAAGTGCGCTTACGTTGGGTGGACGCTTCTACTCCCCGATTCCTTAATGGAGAGGACCAGGCCAATTGGGTTGCGGGGGGGGGGGCATGTGGGTAAGATAAGCTTGTGTTGTCATGAGTTTCGCCTCTATAGACTTCGCTGTTGGTGAAGACGCACACCTATCCATATGTTATTTTTATTTATTTATTTATTTACTTACTTTTGTTATATTTCAAATCGACAAATAATAAAACCATTCATATTAGAAATCACATGTACTTACCATTGCATCTTTTACACCAATAAAACTTTTTTTCTTCACTTTTCTCAATCGATGGCCTCTCTCTTTCTTTTTCTTTCTTTTTCTTGCTCTCTCTCTCTTTCTCTCTCTCTCTCTCTCTCTCTCTCTCTCTCTCTTTCTCTTTCTTTCTCTCTCTTTCTCTCTCTCTCTCTCTCTCTCTCTCTCTCTCTCTCTCTCTCTCTCTCTCTCTCTCTCTCTCTCTCTCTCTCTCTCTCTCTCTCTATCTCTTTCTCTCTCGCTCGCTCGCTCGCTCCCTCCCTCCTTCAACCCCGTTAGCCAGCGAGGGAGAAGATTATAGGCTCGGATTTGACTTAGCGTTGTATTTCCTCTGCGCGTGAAATTTCAAACCCGAAGGAACGCGGGGAAGAAGAAGGGGACAAAGAAGGAAAAGAGGAAGAGGGAGATGAAAGGTCGAAGAAATTCAAAGGAGAGAAACTGAAGAAGGAATCGAAATGGAAGAGGAAGTGAATATAAAAGTAACAGAAATTGGGGGGGAAGGTAGAAATAGAGGAATGGGAAAGGAAAGAGAGATGAATAAAGTGGGGGGGGGGGGCAGAGGTGAGAAGAGAGAAATTAAGAGATAAGGAAAAACAAAACATGTAAAAAGAGAGAGCAAGTAGAGAGAGAACGGGGGTGAAAAGAAAAAGAAAAAGAAAAAAGAAAAAACAAAAAACGGTCTAGTCCGCGAATGCACTTTCTCTCGTACTTGACTTACGAGAGAGTAAGTGAAAACCCGTCTCACTCACTCCCTCCTTCCCTCCCTCACTCCCTCCCCGCCTCCCTCACTCCTTCACTCCATCCCTGCCTTCCTCGCTCCATCCCTGCCTCCCTCACTCTTTCACTCCCTCCCTCCCTCTCAGCCTCATTCCCTCCCTCCCCCCTCCATCACTCCATGTCTCCCTCGGTCCGCGACCCAATTTCAGGGTAGTTCTAATTGTCCCAGATAACCTTGGCTAATCGTGGTTGGATCGAATGCATCTTTCTTTGTTCTGATTTACTTATCTAGTTTGTTTTATGATTTATTTATTTGTTTGTTTGTTTATCTACACGTTTTAGTGTTTTTTTGTCATGTGATATCATTTTGGGCTGGACTTTTATCTATTTTTTTGTATCTATGATTTTTTTTTCTTGCGTTGTTAATGAAGCTAGATTTTGGAATGTATTTATTTCCAAATTATTTTTTTATGGAAATATGTAGTCTTAATATTTTTGTTATTAGCTGTTTTGTTATTATAGTGTGATAATTTGTTTAAACGTTTTTCAGGAAATTATTTATAACAAATGTTTTAAACTTAGTGGTTAGTAGAGTGTTTTAAAACGTTATATAGCTTTGGTTTTAACGTTGAAACACATATTTACCTGTACTCCTGATCTAGATCATTTTACAATATATTTCACAATCTCTTTACCAAAGCAATATGCTGTAACAATATTCAGCCCTCAGTATCAACTTAAATGCATCCTGAGTCCAACTTTTTATATCTACTCGACTTCACTCAGTCGAAAGATGCGCTAGTCGCTGGTTTTACTCGGTTAATTGCAAAGCAAGTGATGCAATGCAACGATGACAATGCGCGATTAGTCTTCGGTTGATATTTATAACAATGCAATAAGGCGGGGTTGCTATGGCCTGTCAATCATGGCTTTTATTTAGCTCATCTCTGTCGCATCCTCTAGCCTCCGCCTCCCTCCCCTACTCTTCTCCTTCCTCTTTTTCTTTTTATCCATCATCTTATTATTATTATTAACATTATTACCATCATCATCATCATCATCAGCCATGGTTTTAGATATCGATGTCCTCTTCTGTATCTTCATCTTCGTCGTCTTCTTCCTCGTCTTCTTTCATCTCTACCTCGTCTTCCCCCTCCCTCCTCCTCTTCCTCTTCCTCCTCCTCTTCCTCTTCTTCTTCCTTGTTCTTATCCCCTAACTACCTTTACCTTTCCTTATTCTGCTTTTCCCCTCGCCTCCTTGTCAACTACCCCCCTTCCCCCCACCATTTCCTTTCATTTGTTGTCTGGCCATCCCATTCTAACACCCTTTTCTTTCTCTCTTTTTCTCTCCTTTTTATTACCACATGACTGCCTCGTGCTTTGCCATTAACTCTCTTCATGTCGTGTATTTTTCCCTACCGTTATTATCCCTGCACGACACTTCATTTTTTTCCTCTTCACGCCTGTCTCGTTCTTGCTTTCCCTCCCTTTTTGTCGCTTTGTCCCCCCCCCCCTCTCTCTCTCTCTCTCTCTCTCTCTCTCTCTCTCTCTCTCTCTCTCTCTCTCTCTCTCTCTCTCTCTCTCTCTCTCTCTCTCTCTCTCTCTCTCTCTCTCTCTCTCTCTCCCTCCCTCCCTCCCTCCCTCCCTCCCTCCCTCCCTCCCCCCCTCTCCCTCTCCCCCTCTTCCACTCCCTCTGCCTCTTCTTCCCCCTCTCTGTCTCTGCCTCCCCCTCTCCCCATTTCTCGCTCTCCCATGTTATTACACTTGACCCCACACCTCCCTCGGCCGCCTTCTGAAAATATTTAAAACTTTTTCTACCGACGTACCCCCATTCCCCCTCCTCTTCTCTCTATCTCTTTATCTCTTTCTTTTTCTCTTTCTCTTTCTCTTTCTCTCTCTTCCCCTCTCGTTCTTTGCCCCTCCCTCCCTCCCTTCCTTCCCCTTTCTCTTCTTTCCTTCTCTCTCTTCCTCCCCCACCTCTACCCCCTCTGTTTATACCTTCCTAACAGATCCTTGTGCGTGACACATTTTCCCAGGTGTCATTTTTCGGGGTCGTGCGACTTCCAAGCCAATAGCAGTATCTTATTCGACTTTTAAGCATGATGAGATTTACGATTTGATCTTTCACAAATGAAAACCTCAACGCCAAAGCCTTGCTTGCGCTCAAAGGTGGATCAACATTAATTATGAAAACATTGACCTTCTTGAAATTCGACGATGAATCTTTCTTGTTTGGTCATAATTTCTCCCGAAGAAGTCATTATAGAAAGAAAAAGGAAGATTGAAAATCCATGATATGGAATCTCAATGTTAAAAAGAACTTTGTTGCAGGACTTTAGATGTATATATAAGTGCGCGGTCACGGATGGCGGAGCAGGAATTGCAATGTTGCAATGGACGTCGTAACAGTAAGCTTTCTAGCCGAAGAGCGAGTGCTCTGACCGGCCGTATCTTACTGGTTAAAGAAGCTTTGTGTTATTTTTCTTGGTCTTTTTTGTAAAGAGTATCATTTCAATGATGAAAATGCGATTGATTGTGTATTCTTATGTTGGATTTGTTTGTTTGGTTTTATATTTTGGTTCATATTCGTTTTTTTCTTAGATTGAACATTTTTATAAAATTGGTTATCAGGAATTTACATCTGACATTTTATCTGGTTTCAAAACTCAGTTACAAAAACGAAACTTACAGAACGTTGGGTACTCTGTTGC
>NW_028234412.1:20140281-20142781 GCF_977035675.1 Penaeus japonicus
CAAGACAAATCATGGTTCTGCGAGTCAATATCGAAGGCTGATTGATGGAGGATCATTCCCTTTCCCATACAACCTCGCGTCGGCGGCGCGGCATCTGCTGTGGGGTCTGCGAGGGATAGATTAAGGTTCTTATGCTCATATGCCATAGAGGCGATGGGGTTCGTGTTTCATGCCTCAGGGGTTTGCAATATTCTGCATGTTGGTAAAGTGGCAGATTTTCTTGTATGATCGGATGGTTTGCATTAAGATGAAGAGAGGAAGAAATATAGATAAAAGGGAAGACAGACAGACAGAGAAAGAGAAATTGTTTAGGGCAAGAGAGAGAGATACGGACAGACGGACACAAAATACAGTTTAATTATTGCAGGGGGTGTGGAACACGCCGCCGCCGTGGGTGGGCAGCGCCCCGGCAAGCTCATTTTGCCGGCCACCTTGCAAGAAACCCGACGCCACTTTGCAATAAGTTCTATTGCTCTCTATTGCTTTATTGGCATTATGCTCCTCAAAAAACACTTAGCCATTATTTGGCCGAGGTCGCCCATGTATTTTTTCCCGTATTATGTAATATTATTATTATTATTGTTAACTAGTTATTTACTTTGCGAGTGAGTACACATGTGTTTTTCACTCTCCTACATCACTCGGCGTTGCACGGAGATACAGCAATACGTAACTGTAAAGATCGACCACAACTCATTTTTAATATCACTGCCATTTGTTTCTGGGGGTAATAATTCATAAAAGGGGGGGGGGTTAAAGTCGTTTTTTCTCTTTCTCATAATGGCCTGACTCTTTCAGGAAGAATGAAAGAAAAGGGCAAGAAAAAGATAGAAGGAAAAGAACGAGATCTCACCTTTTTTTTTTTTTATTTAAGATGACCATATTTAGAGGGTGGCTGTTGATCTTACATCCACCCCCTTCCCCACCCTCTCCCTATCGCCGCCCAACCCATCCCCACCACGCCACACCCTCGCACCTTACCCCACCACACCTCACAAACCCCACTACCCCTCCACCTCACCCCACCCCGCCTTCGCCCTTACCCCCCCCCCCTCCCTCACTCCCTCGCCATGCATTACCGGTTGGAGTGAATTAGCTTTGTGACTTTGGCCATTACGTCATCGGGATTTGCTTTTGTGTCGGGAGAGAGAATATGAGATGGGAATTAGATGGGCTTCTTTGGCCAAGGAGTTCTTGCAGGTCTCTCTGATACGAGGAGTCTTTCATTTCTCATCATTAACATATTTGATTTACTGTTTATCGGTTTATAATCACTTTTTTGCTTCCATCTGATCATATTCCCTTCGAAATATCTTTTGATCTCATCGTAATGGATTTTCTTTTTTCTTTTTTGTTGCCTGTTTGCTACGATAAAATAACCTCGGTTTCTAACCTCGGCTTAAAACCGTCTTGAGTTCCTTGGGTTATTTCAGGGACTCGATACCTGGAGTTCCTTCTTCTCCTTCTCCCTTCTAAAGTGTTCGTCTTTTTGTCTTCCATTTATAAGTATCTTCTCCGCTATCTAATTATCTTTAAAAACTGAGTCTTGCCGCCGATATCTCTGACGGAGGAGGAAAAAGAAGGACGAGGAAGAGGAAGAGAAAAGAGAAGGAGAAGAAAAAGAATGATAATAAATGAATGAAGAAGGCGACGGCACTGAGTATCAGGATGGTTCGTGGGATGAGGCTTGTGGTGTGAGCAGAGCCGCTCAGACATGGTACAGCGATAAGAATAGGTGTTACTTATTGGGTATCACTTCTGAGGTTTGGCGGTGATTTGAGAATCAGTTTGTGTTGGTGTTACCATTGTGATTGTTATCGGTAAGGATAGTGAGTATTACTAATGAGTATGGCTGTGTACAGATACATTGATAGAACCTAAACACACACACACACACACACACACACACACACACACACACACACACACACACACACACACACACACACACACACACACACACACACACGCACAAGATCTCCGGCAGCCTCTTTCACGGGACGCGACCGATCCCCCGCTGTGACTCCGCCAGCGCCGACAGCTTGATGCGTCCTGACACCGAGATCATCAGCGTAATTGATGGTTGCAAAGGTGGCCCGTCCTGCCTGGGAACTGGCCCTCCCGCGCGCCGCCTTGGGTCGAGGAGGACCTTGGTAGGAACGGGGTAGGCGAGGGATCAGTCGGGAGTATTTATTTAGTCGTTTGTTTGTTTCCTTTGGGTGAGTTACTGGATGTGTTGGTGTGCTTGTTTGTTTATCGGTTTGGAATGATTGTACTTTCGGTATTTTGCTAATGGAAGTTGTTATTCTTTTCGGTAGGTATGATTCACCTGGTTTACATGATCATGTTAGTTTTATTCGAACAGAGAATTCGAGAACTATTTCTAATGTATACCGCATTTATACATGTAAAGATCAGGGAAAAGCGATTGGAGACGAATACCACGAAACTTCCAAATTTGAACTTTTCCACGGAAAGACCATTTTATACGAATACTGCC
>NW_028234412.1:20147781-20162781 GCF_977035675.1 Penaeus japonicus
GAATTTTAGTTTCCACATCATGGTAATGTCAATGGCGTTTTATTTAAGAAACAGTTGATGTTAGAAATAGTGACACCAAGTAAGTGAAAATGAGAAATGTTGATAGAAAGACGAGAAACTGATTAAGATAGAAAACATCTAGCGGGAGGAACAGAGGAAAACGATAAAGGAGAAGGCTAGAGAAGAAAATAGGCGAGTGCGGCGGGCGGACGCGCGTGCGAGTTTGCGGTGCTCAAAGCCCAAATGTCATATTTTCCCATTAGGAATGATTGTAATGACGGTCGTTGTCCGGACCATTCCGTGGTGTGTGTGCGTAGGGGCATTGGTGGAGGGAAGGGCTGCGTGTGCGTCTAAAAAGAGGGCCGTGAGTGTGCGTTCGAGGGTTTTGGGGAGTCTGTATGGTGGAGATTTTTTCTCCTTCCAGAGGAGTGTATTGTGTGTATGTGCGAGCAATAATTAGCGTTCGTGCTTATGTACTATGGGCTTACGTGCTTGTGTACTTGTTTGTGTAATGTATAGAAAGATGTGTTTCTCTTTGCGTCAGCGCTAAGTTTATCTAGGGGATATGAACATCTGCTAGTGATGCAGGCGTGCCCTGTGCTCGGGTACGGGCATAGTGCATACCCACGTGCATGATCGCGTGAGAAGCATACCCTGTCGGGGCATCGCTACCCTCGACGTTATCAGAAGCAGCCTCACTTCGTTCTCTGATCGCCCGCATGCTTTGCCGACAAGTGTACAGTGCAGATGTGTGGGTTATATCTATTTTTAGGTTCGTAGAACATTTGCAGTCACATTTTATATGATCATGCTCTTTTCTTATCTCTCCTTTTTGTAGTTTATTTTATATTGACATTTCCTAACTGTAGGAGAAAGATTACCTCAGTCTTAATTGATGCTGTGTATCGATCACGATTTCTCTAGTTATTTGATTCAGATTTATTCTTTAGGCTGAGTAATGCCTTTCCCTTCTCTATCTCCCCCTCCTCTCTTCTCTCTTACCCCCTTCACCTCCCTCCCCCTCCTCTCTTCTCTCTTACCCCCTTCACCTCCCTCCCCCTCCTCTCTTCTCTCTTACCCCCTTCACCTCTCTCCCCTCCCCCTTCCGCTCTACCATTCTACCTTTCACCCTTTCTCCTCCCTCCTTGCCATCTTCCAGTTCCTCCCTGCATACTTCCCTTACTCCCTGTCCCCCCACCCCCTCCCCCCACATATTTTTAAAAGTGAATAGACCAGTCAAGTATATGAACGATTTATGGTAATAGTCTTGGTTGGCGTCCACCTGTCGCCGATTGCAACCAGGTTGAATAATTCATGTACGTGCTCTTTTCAAAACTTACCGTGTTTTTTGGCCCATGCAACAGAGGTCTCGGTTCTTGTTCAAGGCACATTGTATGCAGGAAAGGGTAAGATAAGGTTCAAAGGTCTTATCTTGTTGATGCCCTACGGACGGTTTTACTTTTCTCAAACTACTTGAAAGAAGCACACCCGGTGTGCTTCTTTCATCGCTTTTTTCCGCTTTCTGTTTTCTTCTGTACTGTCTCCTCCTTTTCCTTTCCTAATAATTGGCTTAATTCTCCCCCTCCCTCCCCCCCCCAATTCGTAAATAAGAACCTCAGTTTACTTCAGTCTTGTGAGAAATAAGATATTGATAAAGAAACGTTTAACAATATATTTTCTGGTTCTCTTATGTATGTGCGTGCACGCGCGTGTGTTGGAGAGTGATTAAGTGTCTGTATCTTCTGCTTATGTTGCACAGTTCTTTATTGTTTTTTTTCTATAAATTATGTTTCTTGTTACTTCATCAGTAGAGCGAGCAGTCTCTGTTCATCAATCTGTGTATCTTTATCTTTCGATTGATCGATTTTCCAGTCTCCCCTTAATTTTTCTTCTTCCACTTCTTCCCTCTCTCTCTCTCTCCATTCGGCTCTCCCTCTCTTTTTCTCCTCCTCCCATTCACGCTCTCTCTTTCTCTTCCATTTCCATGTTTCCTTTAAGCCAGGCATGGACACACATATACACTCTATGTGCCCGCACATCCCCCCCCCCCCCCCTCGCCCGAATGAACTTCCAGACGGCTCTCGCTGGCTTCAAGATCTAGATGACTGATCGAGAGGCAGAGCACACCCTCAAGAGACACTCAGGCGCAGATGTACGAACGAACAAGCATGTAAGCATATACAAAATACTCACCCGAAAGTAAGCATTGGAATGCAGGACAAAGAGAACCACACATCTGAAGACATACGCTTGAATAAACAAACACGCAAGCACGAAGTATTCTCCCGAAAGGACACACGAACATACCAGCAAGCAAATATTAATTATTCGAAGGCAAGAAATAAGAGAAAGGAAATAGACACACACAAAAACAAGCAAGAAGACAACTAAGCAAAGCAACACCTCCAAAGACAAGCCAGGAAAACACATAGACAAACAAGCAAAGAACGCTCTCTCGAAAGCATGGCAAGAAATCTTCACGCTTCGATGTTCATCTGAGGGAGACCTTGTTTATCTTACCTTGGTCTTCGCCGACGCCAGTGACTCGGAGGAAGAACGAAGCAAAAAGGGATGCTTCGCGTGCTTGCCATTGTTGTCTTCTTTCTCTCTCTTCCTCTCATGCGTTGTTGCTCTTTTTGTATTTCCACGATTTGAGAATATTGGCGAAGGGTAGGGGGTTGGGGGTGGATGCGTAATGACTCTGGTATATAGAGTAGTGGTTGTGGTTTCGTTATTATTACTCTTAGGTACAGTGTAGTAGCTCTTGTAAACATAGCAGCAATAATTATTGAGAAAATATTAATATCAGTATCAGCATTTTAACGGAAATGCTAAAAAATGTCCCAAAAGGGTAATATCATCATAAAAGGTCTGAACAAAAATCTTGAAGTTGAGATGAATATACAATGTACGTTCAGAAAAGGCCTCGTAGTTCCCGAACACAGTTGCTTGGAGGAAGATAAAGGGGGAGCTGAAGTGTCGATAGGACTTGCACCATGTAAGTGGAAAGCTTTACACGAGTGGCAAAGACGCGTTGCATACTCGGAATTGCGCGCACGCATGTGTGTATGCGTGCGTGCGTACGTGCGTGCATACATATACATACGTACATACATATTCAAATACTGACACCAAAGAATCGGTTCTACCGAACACGACCGGTAGCCGGGCGTGAGGAGGATCAGAAGGACTGCTGTTTCCTCTCCATTTGAAGAGGCTGTGTGCACGGTTGCACAGTCTCTCTCTCTCTCTCTCTCTCTCTCTCTCTCTCTCTCTCTCTCTCTCTCTCTCTCTCTCTCTCTCTCTCTCTCTCTCTCTCTCTCTCTCTCTCTCTCTCTCTCTACCTTTCTTTTTTCCCTTTCTCTCTTCTTCCTTCCTTCCTCTCTCGAACTGTCACTTGATATCCTCCCCGCCTTAGGGTGAAAGTGACACCTCCCGCTTTAGGGTGAAGGTATCCCTAATGTGAAGGGATGTTGCACCTGTGCAGTACTCATGAGATCTTTATCGTTTTACGTAATCCTCTTTTTGTTGTTGTTGGTTTGTATTTCTGTATTTGTATTAGTTTGTATATGTATTAATGTGAATGCATTTGGGGTAGGTTGTACATGTGACGTAATAAATAATTCATTGATAATATTTTCAATTGATTACAACATCTTCACCTTTCCCATTCTCCTAAGACGAGAGGGGGGGTGTCATATCCCCGGAGGAATCCTTTCAGTATAAGGCAATGGGAGACCCCGATAGACATGTATAGCTAGCATGTCGAATTCCGTGGATGCGGGATTAAGTGCGGCATCCAAGCGAGGCCCTGATTCGTCCATTGGGATGTCGCCGAGGATCAAGGATTATCAGGATTAGTATCAAGATTATTCCCCATAGGAAGAGGCATTTTATGGTCGCGCCTGAATGCGGTATGGCCTCGTTGCTGTCGTGAGTGATTGCCGATGTGCATTATTATGATGTACGCATCGGGGGCTTTTTGTAGCGCTAATTTATGCTATGTCGTCTATTTACATGTGTAAGGTGTCATTACGCGCTTATCATGCGTTAGGTGTCCTTGTAAAATGTTGGATTGTGTTGAGCTACGACGCATAAAGTCTGTTGTGATTGAGCCTTTATGGCTGGCTGATAGGGTCTTATGTTGAGATAAATAATATAGAACGGTATGTTTTTTTCTTTGTATACATTGGCCCTTTCTTGGGGGAAAGAGCCCCCCCCCCTCTCTCTCTCTCTCTCTCTCTCTCTCTCTCTCTCTCTCTCTCTCTCTCTCTCTCTCTCTCTCTCTCTCTCTCTCTCTCTCTCTCTCTCTCTCTCTCTCTCTCTCTCTCTCTCTCTCTCTCCACCCCCTCTCCCTATCCCTATCCCTCTTCCTCTGTTTGTATATACAAACAAGATATCCCCCACACGGTCATTTCAACTAGAATACAAACAGCTTTACTCTGTCTAACGACACCGTTCATTCTCCTCGGTTCTCAATGGGTTCCGCGACCCTGTAAGTGACGAGACAGACACACACACACACACACACACACACACACACACACACACACACACACACACACACACACACACACACACACACACACACACACCTCGGTTCTCGGTTCTTTGTTCTATGCCTACGTCTGCGTGTGTGATTACGCTTTTGTTTACGAGGACCAGCCTACCTCGCCGCCGCCAGAGTCGCAACCGTGTGGTTTAGGCACATTTGGGCGCTTACTTTGGCGCGGGAGACGTGTTATCTGTGCGTCGTAAAACAATCTCGGCTTTGTGTTTAGCTGTGATATTTATCGTTTAATAATTCAAGGGGAATCTCTCGCATGTAGGTGTGTTAAGGCGTACCCCCTACTCCTCTACCTACCTACCCTACCCCCTCTCCCTGATCTCTACCCCCATCCCCACTTGAAATGGTGGCTTGTGAATTGAGGGGCTTTAGGCAGGGAGGGGGGACTGTTATACCTCGTGCGCGATAAACAGGTTTTGACAAGGTTTTATTATGTGGGTCTTCAGCCGTGATGAAAGTCTCACGCGGATGCTGCGATCGGTCACATCTTATTCTGGCAACTTATTTATCAGAGGGGGGATTATTTGTGTGTTCCAATTGTCTTTTTTTTAGAAGCACTATTTTTAAACTATTTAGATTCATGCAAACTTATTTTTCCGATATCACTTTTTTTTCTTCGTCTTCTTTTTTTTCTTCTCCCTTTCTTCCTGACCTTGCCTGACCCCAAGGTGTGTGACTGACCCCAGAGGTCTAAGATGGCTTATCACTTGCATCGGAACAAATGAAATATTGTGAACGGCTCTCCCGCCGCCGGCGCCGCGGCTTTCCTCGCAGTCTCTTTCGGGCCATCGAGGGCGCCTTCTTGGGCCTCCTCGTATTGTGATTCAGTTTGCTGTTATTTATACTTTTATCTTGCTCTTTCTCTTTGCTTCCTCTGTCGTCTTTGCCGCTTCTTCGTTGGCGGAGAGAGGCCTGCGACTTTGTTTAATCTGTCTTCTTTTGTCTTTCTTGAAGTTAATGTTATTAATAGTGAACCTAGTAGTCTTTTGATGCTGACATTGCTGATAGAGCCTTAGATCAGGGGCAGGGTGGGACACGGTGCAATCCTTCGTCGCTGAAGGAGAAGCGTGAGTGTTTATTTGTTGTCTGTTTTTTTGTTTGTCTTTTATGTTTTACGCTTGGTAAGTATGCTTGCTGTCTGCATGTTGCATGGCTCCCACATATTCTCCCCCTCCTCTTCTTTTCTCTCTAATTCATTTTCGTCTCTCCTCCTCTTCCTCCGTCACCTCCAGACCCCCTTTCCTTTTCCGTCTTATCTCTCCCTCTTTATTTTCTTCCTCACCTCTTCTGATTCTCGCATCTTCCCTCATCCATTGTTCGCTTGTCCTTTGCTTCTCCATCATGGTCGTCTTCCCTTAATTTACAGCTGCACATCCGCCCCAAACACAGAAACATTGTCATGGTTCGGTCGATAAATCTCCCCGAGTGTTTTATAATACTTTCAAAATGATTTATCTCCTTATGCGCCGGGAGGGAATTTATCGCTAGTAATAAAGTTTACAAACGTTCATCTAACATCACCTCTGCGGTGGTGCTTCTATCTCGATTTGCAGTGAAAATAACATGAAGATATGGGACGAATATTTGAAATTGTAATGTTCGTTTGAGAGAAACTCGGAGAAAAAGGGAAGAGAAAAAGAAGAGGAAAAGCAAATGATTCAGTTGTTCAAATTGACAATTATTTGCACGATTCAGTCATGTACGCAGCGGCAGGTACAATTTTATATTTCACGTTTCATGAAATGGCCCGGCCGCCATTCCAGCTGCTGCCTCGGTTTCATCATTTACTTCCTGTTGACAGTTCTAAGTGTTATGTTCGGGATTTCTTATCTTATTCTGTGTTCTTCTTGTTATTTGTTTTAGTGTTGTTGATTTTTGCTTGCTCTTCACCGTGTTCTCATTTTCTTCCTCTTTCTCTTTTGCCCTTTCATTCATCTATCTTTTCTGCTTTGATAAGACTTTCCTCGCTTCTATGGCGTTTAACCATATTTACTCTAACCATATTCTCTCTCTCTCTCTCTCTCTCTCTCTCTCTCTCTCTCTCTCTCTCTCTCTCTCTCTCTCTCTCTCTCTCTCTCTCTCTCTCTCTCTCTCTCTTTATCTCTCTTTCTCCTCCCTCCCTCCCTACCCTCCCTACCCCTCTCCCACCTTCCCTCCATTTAAATCCCCTCTCACCTCCTCCCTTTCTCCCTCCGTCCTCCCGCCATTTAAATCTCTGCCTCCTTCTCCCTTTCTCGCCTTGACCCCCCACGCGCGTGCCTTCACCTGCTGGCCTCTGACGCTGAGATCAGATTAGCATAAACACGGCAGGTCTCTGTGTCGAATGGTAATAACGAGGTAATTGTTTGGTTTGGTTGGGGAAACTTCCATAGACTCTAAAGTTTGCTTTGATGTGCTGTATTTAAGTTGGGTGTTATAGTTCCTTGTGAATTTTTAGGTTGAATTGTATTTTTAAGTTTGAATTTGGGTGCTTTAGATAACATTAGGTGTTTTACTTTGAATTAGAAGTTTGAGTTTGTATAGGCCAAGAGGAGGGACTTTTTGTGGTCGTTCATGTTGCCAGAGGAAGAACGTAAGCCTATATATATTTTTTTTTAGATACGTAGGGCTATATAAGGATTCCTTTCATAGTCTGGCAACGTAATCTCAGAAGGTAGTAGGCCCGCTTGTATTTTTTTTTAATTTTATTTCACTCTTTTTCATTCTTTTTCTTTCGAGACCCTGTCACAGTCCAGCGGGAGTCTAATGGGTTTTTGAAGAGGTGTTGCGTTTCCGACGGATGGATTGTTGGCATAGGGTCATAGTCGATGTGTGTGTGTCGGTATGTATGTTTAAGTGTGCTTGTTGGTGTGTTTTTGAATTTGTGTGTGTATAGGTTTGGTTGGCTTATTTATTTGTATGTGTGTATGTGTGCGTGCGTGCGCATGCGCATGCGTATTGGGTCTGTATATTTACATGCATTTATTTATATATGTGTATAGGTGGTGATGGGTATGTTTTTGTTTGTAGGGGATTCCTGCATTCTTGTTTGACTCTGTGCTCGCAAGCCTGTGTGTATATATATTTGTATGTGTATGTATGTGTTTATGTGTTATGTGCTTGTATTTGTATGTTGCATGCATATTCATGTATGTCTTTTTAAGCGCACGTGTTGTGTAACCGTTCAGCCTGCTTAGACGAGGGTCCAGGGAGGTCTTTGTATCATACGTAATATATCATCTTTTATGGCTCTTCCAGGTGGGGAGGGCGGTCCTGGGCCTCAATATATCAGCCCCTATATCTACTATCTACCATCTACTATCTGCTCAAACTCCGCCTCGTCCCCCCCATCCCCATTTTCCTTCCCCTTTTGGAATGTACCCATTGTCGGATCTTGACGAAAGGGAGTCCCCTCCCCCCCTACCGAAAGCGATAAAAAAAAACGTTGTTTACAGAACAGCTGACAGCCGTTGCTGATCAGCGTCAGATGATGAGATTGATAATGCCTTTTTGCTAAAGGTCCGGTGTATTCTCCTTTTCTTCCTTTTCCCTCTTCCTCGTCTCTTTCTTCTTCTTTCTCCTCGTCTTCAGCTTCCTTCTCCTTCTCCTCCTCCTCCTCATATTCCTTCTCCTACTCCTCCTCGTCCTCTCCCTCCTAATCCTCCCCATACTCCCCTTCCTCCCCCTCCTAACTCCCTGATGCTCCTCCTCCTCCTCCTCCACCTCTTCGTCGTCGTCCTCCTCTATCTTACTTTTTTCTGAGGCTTCTTCGAACATTTTTTGTGACTGGGATTTTTATGATCCGAGAATCATTAAAAAAAATTAACATAGATTGGCAAAACATTAAGGAGGAAATTAGGCTGGCATTGGTTGTCTTTTTTCTACATCTGACAAATGTAAAATAGAATCTAACTTCTCTCTCTTTCTCTTTTTCTCCCCCCCCCCCCCCCTCTCTCTCTCTCTCTCTCTCTCTCTCTCTCTCTCTCTCTCTCTCTCTCTCTCTCTCTCTCTCTCTCTCTCTCTCTCTCTCTCTCTCTCTCTCTCTCTCTCACTCACTCTCATCTCTCTCTCATCTTTCTCTCATCTCTCTCTTTTTCTCTCTCTCTGTCTCTCTCTCTCTCTCTCTCTCTCTCTCTCTCTCTCTCTCTCTCTCTCTCTCTCTCTCTCTCTCTCTCTCTCCTCTCTCTCTCTCTCTCTCTCTCTCTCTCTCTCTCTCCCTCTCTCCCTCCCTCCCTCCCTCTCTCCCTCTCTCCCTCTCTCCCTCTCTCCCTCTCTCCCTCTCTCCCTCTCTCCCTCATTCCCTCCCTCCCTCCCTTCCCTCTTTCTCTCCTGAATTACAAAAAGACACGTAAAGGAACGCGGTATTTTTTTACGACCCTAGATTTTATTTCACTTTTATTAGCTGTTGATAATGACTTGATAATAAAACCACTCGAGTTGGAATTTTCAAATCTTGGTCATGTCATTATCTAGTTTCGTCGAATTTCCACCGGAAGTTTTCAAGCGATAATTGTAGTGGCTTCGTTTTCCTTTTTTTGTGTATGGGTGGGGGGGGGGGGAATTGTAGTGAATGTTTCGCGTTCCGGTGGGTGGAGGATGGCGACTGTGATGGCGGGGGAGAAGCTTCATAAAGTGGTAAGTGAATTTCTTGTGGTGGGATTGGTGGCTGTGCTTCTTTTAATCTGCGTCTGTATCTATGTCTCTCGTACTCACCACCTCATATGCTGTGTCTCTCTGTCTATCTATTTGTCTATCTGTACTTCTCTCTTTTTCTCTTTATATCTGTCTCTTTCTGTCTTTTTCTCTCTATATGTCTCTTTCTCTCTTTTTCTCTCTATATGTGTCTCTTTCTCTCTCTTTCCCTCCCCCCCCCCCCTCTCTCTCTCTCTCTCTCTCTCTCTCTCTCTCTCTCTCTCTCTCTCTCTCTCTCTCTCTCTCTCTCTCTCTCTCTCTCTCTCTCAGATGAGACTCTCTGAGTCTAGCCGCCGTGGTGAATGGACGTGTTTTTGCCTCCTCTCCACCGCCGCCAAACAGCTCAGCAAACCATGACACCTCGTGGTCCCGCACAGTCAGAGGGAAATCTGACCACCCTCCCCGGGTCAACGGGGGCCAGCCAGGGAGCTTCCCGGTGCTTTCTCGAGCAGCTAGCTCAAGCTCTAACCCCCAGAGTGTACGGGGACCCTTGGCCCAGGGTATCGTGCCCCCTTCCCAGGGTAATGGGACCTCTGCCCGAGGAAACGGGCCCCTTGGCAGCGCGGGTCAAAGCTGCCCCCCAGCCCACGGTGATGGGCACCCCAACGGCAACCAGGGTAAAGGTTGCCCCCCCGCCCAGGGCAAAGGGTGTTTTAGCATCCTTAGCAACCACAGCAACCCCTCCAGTGAAAACAGTGACGACAGTGAAATGAACACAAACAGAAAAGCCATTTATCAGATCGGCAATATTACAATAGTGCTGAACACCATCCTGTGCTTCATTGCAACGAAAAAAGGATGGGCACGGATGGTCCTGTGTGATCAGATTAGGAAATTGTACAGCCCTGATGAGATCGATAACGCGCACAGTATTGTTTTAAACATATCAGACTCTAGAAAAACGAGAAACACAACCAGAGACATTAAACGGATGACGAATTTCATAGTGCATACCATGATCGACCAGTGTCTGAATAACAATAATATAGTGTTTGTTACAACAACGACAGACACTCCCGTCACTGATTGGTCCCCACCAAAGAAAACAGGTATTTCTACACCATTTGTGAAACTATTCCTTCAGAAGAAACACCAAGATACACAAACCCAACCTGAACCCTCCTTGAGCAGTCAAAATCTTATTGAAAAGAAAATAGACTTGCTGATCGGAATGTTCTCCGAACAACAATCTGCACTGAACAGTGTGATTAAGCAAGGTGTGCCTCCCCAGACGCAGGAATGCGGAGAGGAGGCATCCGTCACAACAACCTCAACCCCCTCCCACCACTCAACATCCGATCTCCCAACCCCCACCCATGACCAGTCCACATACGAACCTTTCCCATTTACATCACCTCCCCCTACCAGAATGTCATCTACCTCCACGCCACAAGATAAGCACACTCAAAACCACTCCCCCCTACACCTTCCTTGGCAGTATCCATAACCAATACATCTTCTAGCTCTCCCTCACCACCAACACCCTCTCCTGACACTCCATCCCCTCCTCCCCCACCTTCCATGACAGTATCCACAACCAATGCCTCTCCTAGTTCTCCCTCAACACCTCCACCCTCCCCTGACACCCCGCCCCCTCCATCCGTACCCACACCGAGCAAGCAGACTCGCGACCTTGCTGACACGTCAGCCGTCCCCCGCCCGGCGCCACGCAAGCGTTTGCCCAGGAACGCCGAGACATCAACAACTAGTGTGAGGAACGAAGCTTCTACACAAGTAACACCAAGAAGAAGCTACGTTAGAAATAGTAAAAGGAAGAATAATCAAAAACCTCTTCCACCCAACCGCAAATGGGAAGAGGCAACACATCACCACGTGCCTGGAGTCCCTGCCCCCTCTAACACCTCCTACTACACAAGCACCACCGATCGTCATCAATAACTACGTAGAACGAGCGGAGACACATCAAACCCATCAGCAAGACGAGGAAGGTTTCGTCACCGTTACCTCGAGAAAACAAAAAAGAAAAACAAGGGAGGAACGCAATACAGCAAAACCCCTACAAGGTGCCGACCGTCCCAAGGTAGTATATTTATATATCACTAGCTGTCATCCGGATACAAATGAAGAAGATATTGAAGACTTCCTCGTTAGTAATTTTGACAGCATATCAAAAGTTAAAGCCTTCAAGACTAAGATGACACATGAATATTATTCAAGCTTCACTGTTACTATAAGAGGCAAAGAGATAAATTCAGAACTTTTTATAGAATCCGATGTGTTCCCTGATAACGTAAAGGTTTTCTTAAACAGAAACAAGTACAAAACCGAGCAGAATGTTTGACCGCGCAAAACCGTCAGCACGGCCAGTGATTAGGTCACAGAACATCTTAAAAATAGAACATATCAATGCACAATCTCTCCTCGGTCACCTTGAAGAAATTGTATTGTTAGTAAAGGAAAGAAATGTAGACATACTCTGTGTTAGTGAAACATGGCTCCACCAGGAAATGATAAGTAACTTTATCAACATTCCAAATTATCAAGTTTATCGATGTGATGCAGGGCGAGGAGGTGGAGTATGCATATTTGTAAGGGATACCCTTAAGTCAAATAGGATATCAACTGCAACAGTTAATAATACTGCCGTAGAAGATGTCTGGCATACCGTACAAAGCAACATGCTTCATTCCTTCATTATTGGCGCCGTCTATAGGCATCCCCATGCAAAATCTGAATCTTTTGAATATCTTGAAAAGGTTTTTAGAGAAATGTCCTTAAAAAGGAAATCACTTTTTATCTTAGGTGACTTAAATGATGATTTAAGTAAACCAAATGCTAAGTTAGCAAAGTTAATCAAGAAAAATAAACTAGAACAATTGATCAATAAACCTACAAGGATCACAGAAAACAACTCGTCTTTATTAGATGTAATAATAACGAATAGATTAGATACCATACTCCATACAGACGTCATTCCATGTCATGTTGCTGATCATGAACTTATTACGATGACGTTGAATATAAAGAAACCAAAGCGACCACCGGTTACAAAAACTTTTCGTGACTTCAATCACTATGACCCTCAGTCATTATGCGAGCTAATCATATCTAAAGAACCAACTCTATTAGATATTTTATCAACAGACAATGTAGATACCCAGGTAACCATCCTTACGGAAGTGATAAAAAGCAGCATAGATGCCTCTGCTCCCTATGTGACAAGAATCGTCAGACGTCCCCCTGCTCCATGGATAAATGACGACATCAAGAGAGCTATTGCCGAAAGAAATAATTCCCAACAAGCGCTCAAAAGAAACAGACTTGAGCCCGCCCTTCAGGCAATTTATAAAGCAAAAAAGAAAAATGTTAAGTCATTAATTCAATTGGCAAAGACTAATTATTTCAGAAATAAATTCGCAGAACATAAAAACAACTCTAATAAAACTTGGAAAATTGTTAAAACATTAGTGCCTAACAAACAACACACAGATAATCACACAAATTCTACACATAACACCGACCATTTCAATAACTTCTTTGCACAAATTGGAAAACTTACTTATGAACAAACAATTGGCACCACATTACATCAAAACACAGATCAGACAAGGCTCATAACTGATGTTTTCAGACCGCAACCAGTAGACGTAGAAACTATTATCCTAATATTAAAACAACTTCGCGAAACAAATGCGGTGGGAGCAGACGGTATTGCTTTGCGCTTTATTAAGGATAGTCTACCGGTAATCGCATTTTATATAACGATCATCATTAACACCTCACTGGTAACTGGTGTTTTTCCGTCGCTTTGGAAACATGGAATTGTAACACCAATTTTCAAGTCTGGGGATATAGACGACATGAATAATTACCGCCCTATCACAATACTTCCAGTATTATCTAAGGTTCTTGAAGAAGCAGTAGCAAATCAATTGATGAATTTCCTGGAGACCAATAACTTATTATCTAAAACTCAACATGGCTTTAGAAATAGGTTATCCACTGAAACAGCGTTGCTACAGATTACTGACCAAATTTATAATAACATGGACAACAATAAGGTAAATTTACTCACTTTGTGCGATCTTTCTAAAGCTTTTGACAGCGTCCATCACAAAATTCTTCATAACAAATTAAGAAACCATAGAATTGATATCCATTGGTTTGATAGCTATTTAAATACAAGAACCCAATCGGTAAAAATTAATGAAAATATATCATCAGCACAACCAGTTTTTTTCGGTGTTCCACAAGGATCTATATTAGGCCCGATCCTATTCACAATTTTCATTAATGATTTATCAACCATAGTCCATAACTGCCATCTAATACAGTACGCTGATGATTCTCAATTTCTCCACAGTGACTCAGTGAACAACTTAGAGGCATTGATAAGAAACACTCAAGACACTCTTGTTAAAGCAAAACGATATTTTGATAACAATGGTCTTAAAATAAATCCACAAAAAACGCAATGTATCTTCATAGGTAGTCGGCAAAATTTAGCTAAAATTCCCATAGACACAACCATAGATTTCGAAGGCTACCAAATTAAACCAAGCACTTCAGTAAAAAAATCTAGGAGTACATTTCGACAGATATATGACGTTTGAATCCCATGTTGATAATATACATAGAAAGGTAATGGGAACATTAATATATCTTAATCATATAAAAAATCAAATTCCTACAGAAACAAGAATCATGGTTGTTCAAACTCTAGCATTAAGCATCATTAATTATTGTTTAAATATTTGGGGCTCTATTAACAAAACCCTTATGCAGAAAGCACAAAGACTACAAAACTTTGCTGCAAGAGTTGCATTAGGTAATGTTAGAAAGTTCGATCACATCACCCCACACATTATTCAACTTAAATGGTTAAAAAATCAAGCCAAATGCAGTTATGATACATGTGTTTTTATTCATAAAATTATCCATGGGAATTATCCACAATGGATCCTGCCTTTACAAACTGTGGGGAACTCATCAGGTGTTCGAACTCGACAAGTAAATTCTCTATATGTCAAGAGATCACACACAGAAATAGGGACACGACAAATGCTAATACGTGGACCCATGGCCTGGAACCTACTACCTCAAAATGTCAGTTGTGACATCATATTAAACAGATGTATTGTATATATGTATTAAGAATAACCATTGTAATTTATGGAATAAACTTTTTGAATTTGAATTTGAATATATATATATATATATATATATATATATATATATATATATATATATATATATATATATATATATATATACATAATATATGTATGTATATCTGTCTTTATCCATCTCTAATATTCCTTCTCTTTCCTCTCCTCTCCTCCCCTCTCCTCCTTCTCCTCCTCTATCAGTTTCTCAGTATCTTGAAACTTGTATTAGATAATGTGACATATTAATATTATTTCAATAACTTTGGAGTTCTCTTCTCTTGCATTTTCGAATACAAACTTTAATTACTTGAATCCACCCCTCCGAACTGACTGGAGAGGGGGGGGGGATATATATATATATATATATATATATATATATATATATATATATATATATATATATATACATACATATACATACACATACACACACACACACACACACACACACACACACACACACACACACACACACACACACACACACACACACACACACACACACACACACACACACACACACACACACTCACTCACTCACATACACATACATACATACACATATATATATACGCACACATACATACATATATATATACATATATGTATATATATATATATATATATATATAT
>NW_028234412.1:20165281-20167781 GCF_977035675.1 Penaeus japonicus
ATGTATATATATATATATATATATATATATATATATATATATATATATATATATATATATATATGTATGTGTATGTATATATATATAGATAGATAGATAGATAGATAAATATATGTGTGTGTGTGTTTCCTTCCCTTTGCAAGTGCTATGCAAGTGCTGAGAAAGAGATCACATATAGAATGCCGGTGTTGCTGGCACCGGGATACCATGCCTGGAGACCTGATGGCGATGCCATTTTTTGATGCCCTGGTCAAGGCTCATGGTGATGGCCCTCGGCGTGAAGACACGGGGTATTGCCTCTCTGGGATTGGATACACGGGTAGTAAAAACAACAAATACCCGCTTCAGAGCCTTATGAATAAATGTTGTAGGCCTCTTCAGAAACGCCGGTTGAGCACAAAGGCACCATGCGATATGTAACCAATTTTGGAATCATATATTAATGAATACCCAGCTAGAAATTGGGTACAGGACTTAGTAATGGATCTCGATAAGTGGTCCACTTAGTTGAACAATTTCGTCGGAAGGAAATTTGGATTTTTCGGAGGTGGCGAAGGTAGGCGGCTTTCTCTTTGAGGGAATGGCATTATCACCTTTAAGGAAGGAGGGAATAGAGGTCGTTGTTCCTATACTTTTCTTGGGTAACCCGTGTTCATTCGTTTCATTTCATTTGGTCAAGCCATTATTGATATTACTTTTTCTATTTAGTTGTTAGTATCATTATTATTAATTCTTATATTACTGTTAACTAATTATCATTATCAATGTCATTATAAGGATTAATATTTGTCAGATTATGAGCTGGTTACTAAATAAAAAGACGTGACTCTCTTTTTAAGGCGAAAAAAACAAACAGTTTGTAAAGGAAATCACTCAGCGGCTGAATGACATCCATTCCAGATTGCAAATTTGCACTAAAGAACTTTCTCTCCGCGTTCTGGCCGATTCTGGTCACATCCGACGACGTGCTCGGCCAGCATTCGGCTTCAAGAGGTTATCTCGTCGTTTATTTTTTGTTTGTTTTGTTTTCCATTTGATTTGAATTAGCTCTCACTTTCTTAATAGCCAATTCATTTTTTTTCCATTTACTTTTGTACTCATTATTTTTAATAGTTTATTATGTTCTCTCTCCTCTCCTCTCCCTATGTTCTTATGTTCATTGTATGCCTCTTGTCCTGGACGGTAACATTTTCTGAAACATTTTGTGGGCGTGAGAACGTAGAGGTTAATGATTTTTGTTTGTTTGATTGTTTGGGTCTTTTGTTGTTGGCCCCTTTGGGCGGTTTATGGATTGTTGATGTTAGGTCAAAACACTCGTAAATTCTTAGACTCCCCCCCCCCTCTCTCTCTCTCTCTCTCTCTCTCTCTCTCTCTCTCTCTCTCTCTCTCTCTCTCTCTCTCTCTCTCTCTCTCTCTCTCTCTCTCTCTCTCTCTCTCTCTCTCTCTCTCTCTCTCTCGCGTGTGCACGCGCGTGTGTGCGTATTTACGTATGCGTTTTACGTATGTATGTTGTCCATGCATTTACAGATTTACTATTAAAACATGAACAGACAAAGTGTGATTGGCCAAATCTCAGGTGCGTGAACACAGGCCAACTAAAGATGATCACACACCTTCGTTCGCAAGACAAATGAAGATCGACTTGATGAGTTTATGGCATGGCAGGAGTGAGGAATAGGCCTGGCCTCATATTGCCATTATTATTGCTATTCCAGCGTCAGTGGATTCATCCGACTTCTCTAAGTCCAGATCATATCGTGTTGGCCGTGATTTGCACCCTTTTTAGGTGTGATTTATGGAGATGTTGTTGCCCTTGAGGGAAAGTGTCGTAATGTGAGCGCGTATTTTAGCTGTTGTGTTTGTTGTTGTTCTGTATGGTTATTCGGGTCAAAACATATGTTATGTTTTTCTTTTTTACGGTATTGTTATATTATCCACTGGAAATGAATAACCAACTCTCCAATTTCTTTTTTTGTTTTGTATTGTTTTTTACTGAAATTTCTGCAACCTTTGATGAAAACACGCGTCAGCATGCGGACGGAGTAAGAATTCCCAAAGCTATTACATATTTTTTTCCTTTTTTTCTTAGCTTTGATCGGTAATGGAAATGATGGGGATATAATCTTGGCGCAGAATAAAAACAAGAAAAAAATATAATAAAAGGAAAGTTCTAAAAGACCGCCATCATTAACGGATTTTCGTGCCCCGGATTTTTTAGTATTCCTCCGCGGTCGATCGTCGTTATGCGGCCCGAACACGACAGGAAATGATAGCGTTAAGATGTGCGTAATAATGGTGATCATGGTAATGGTAATAGTTATGACAATCATATTGTTAATGATGATAGTGGATGCAATGGAAATTATGTTATGAGCAATAGTAGTCATAGTCGTAGTAATAATAATATGACAATGATATTAGAAATGGTAACATAAATGATAATGATATTGATAATGATAATGACAATAATAATGTCAGTAAGAAATAACCAGCAAAAACA
>NW_028234412.1:20182781-20190281 GCF_977035675.1 Penaeus japonicus
GAACTCTCTCTCTCTCTCTCTCTCTCTCTCTCTCTCTCTCTCTCTCTCTCTCTCTCTCTCTCTCTCTCTCTCTCTCTCTCTCTCTCTCTCTCTCTCTCTCTCTCTCTCTCTCTCTCTCTCTCTCTCTCTCTCTCTCTCTCTCTCTCATCATTTTTCTAGCTCTTTAACTCGTTCTCTTATTCTCCTCTTCCTCCTCCTCCTTCTCCCCCTACCAATTTCTCTCCCTCTCCCTCCTTCTCTTCCTTTTCCTTTTCCTTTTCCTTTTCCTTTTCCTTTTCCTATTTCTCCTCTTCCTTCTCCCCCTCCCTTGTCTCCCGCCCTTTCTTCAAGTTCTGTTTTTTTTTTTGTTTTTTTTTAATGATGTTTATTTATGTTTTGGCTTTCGGAATATACAGCGATTGTATATTTTTTGTGGTACTTAATCCGTGCGTGCAGGATTGCATGTTTACACGTTGCATTCGATGCAGTTGACCTGCGTTTGCTTGTATTGTGTGTATATGACTGTTAATGCGTGCTTTTAGCCATGCTGCTTTTTATGGTTTGGCGTTGGTGTTTATGATAAATCTTCGGATGGGGGTGGGTGTGGCTGGGCGTCCTTGCATTGTTGAAATAGCAGTAAGAGTAGCAAGCCAAATAATGATTGCATAATACTTATTTTTTATCAAGGTTATAATGCATCTGACAGGTTGGTGATAATGAATTGAAATGTTATTGGGGCATGTTCCTCTCAGCTATGCATCACCATCCTCTTACATGCATCCTCAGCTCGAGAAAAAGAAGTTTATTATGAGATACATTAACAAAAATTAAAATAATTAGTATATGAAAGAAGGAGCGGCGGTAGTTGTAGTAGTACAGTAGAAAAGTAAACTAACAGAAGCAGGAGCAAATGCAGAAGATGTAGAACCAAGTTGTTGCAACTGAAGCATACTTAAAGCATCAGAGATACCTGCTTCGGTCCTGAAGAGCACTGAATGCGTTCCGACGCGAGCGAGACACGCACTGGGCGTTCCGCCGTGTCGTGTCGCCGTCATCGCCCGTCGCGTAATCTGTCGCGTCGGCAAAATGTACCGCGCCGTTGTGGCGACGCGACAGCGATAAAGAGACGACTCAAACTTGGATTGCATGTGTTAGTGAGTTGTCAATTGAAGCGCGCGATCGACGGCTCGAGGAGTCTTGGGTATGCGGGTACAGGCTGCAGCTATGCGGGGCAGGATGCCGCTCGTGCCGCCGCTCCGCTCGGGACGGGGATCGGTGACGGAAGCGGCGCGGCGGCGGCGGCGGCGGCGTATCCAAGGGATTGGGACATGTCTTTGGCGAGGTTTACATGTATTGCTTAGTGTGGGTGTGGGTGTGTGTTTGAGGGTGGATATTTGTTCTGTTATGGTATGCTGCACACATACATGCGTACGTACGCATAGTGCTCTCGGAGCACTTTCATCAGGCCAAGCACGTTTTTAAAGAGAAAATTATCGATTCATCTCAAGGTTCGTTTCGCGCAAAGATGGTTCCATAACCCTGACGCTCTCCAAGGTAGTGTGTGCTTGATCTCTGTGTTCGCACTCGAGTATTGGAATTCCGGGATTCAGGGAGAGAGAGAAGAAGGAGAGGGACGAGGAGAAGATTAGTAGGGAGAAGGAAGGAAAGAAGGAGGGCAGATAGGGATAAGTCTTGGAAAAGGAGGGAAAAAAGAGAGACTGTGAATGGGAAGGTAGAGAGAGGAAGAAAACAAACGGAGTGGAAAGGAAAGAGCGATCTTAGAAGACAGGTGAAGAGACCAAGAAATGTGAAGAAAGTCAACCTCCTCAGACCTGTGAGTTCGGTTCGTGGCCTCCATGTAGTACATTCCTCCCTCTCGTCCTGCAACCACAGAAACCTTACTGCATTTCAGAGGCTTGCTGCGAAGACAAAGGGACGCCCCTCCGCTCCCTTACTCTTGCCCCTCTCCCTCTCCCCCCTTCTTCTTCTACCTTTCTCACTCTCGCACCCTCTCTTCTCTCCTCATCGTTTTCTCTCTCCTCCTCTTTCTCAGTCTCTCTATCTTTGTTCCTTCTCTCCCATCCTCTTCTTCCCCTCCCTCTCTCCCTCCCACCCCTCCCCAGTGTCAAAGAGGTCACTCGGTGTCCACAGTGTCATGTCGTGTGCCATATATAGGAGGCGTGGGGCGTGTGACATCCTTCCCTTACATGCAAATCCTTCTAATGGCGCCCCCCCCCCCTTCCATTCCCCCCGTCCTCGCCTCAGATTAATTAGATCTCTCACGGCAGGTGCGAACCGAGGACGAGAAGTGATGCCTGCCTGTTTGTTTATGTTACTATACTTATCATTTTGTTTTATCTTGTTTTGCTTTGTTGTTTTTACCATCATTATCACTGTATCATGCTTAGCCTCTTGTATTATTATTTTTTGTTGTTGTCTTTATCATTTCTACCGATGCTGTTGTTTTTGTTATCGTTGTTGATGCCATTAATAGAATTATTACTGTTTCTGCTTGTTTTACCATTGCATTGCTCTCACTGCAAAAGGTAAATGCAACAGTGAATTCATTTTTCCATTTATTTTCTAATGATTATTGTTTTTTTCTTAACGAGCGTTAGCTGTGGAGATATGCCTGTTTGTGCGCTGATGACTTCAAGCTGCGATAGAGGTTGCCTGAAATTGACTCTTTTCTTGATTAGTGTCTGATATGCACATGAAGTTATGACTAATTAATCATCGAGGGATCCGACCGGTTATTTTACTTTATTTTGTTGTAAGGCTAACTTGTTTTACGTTGAAGGCGAGGAAGGAAATGTGTTTTGCTGGGAATTGTGATGTTGGATTTAGGGGGGATTCTGTAGATTGCATGGTGCGAGAAAATATTTACGGGACGAAGGACGGGAATAGAAGAGAACAACATGTAGACGGTCATTACCGAGATGACAATTCTGAAACTGAGAATAGTGATGATAATGAGGACGATGAGAAATTGTTGCCAATGATGGCAACTGATGGTGCTTATGATAATGGCAACCACAGTAACGGATAATAAAGTTCATTTGAAGATAAAAGTGTTGGCATGGAATGATGACATTTATTTGCAAGGGAAAAAGACGAGTGTAGCAGAATGGAGTGGACTCAGGTGCTTGTGGAAAAGGGGGTGGAGTAGCGTTGGGAACGAATGTATAGAAGCTTCATAAAATAGGTTGCGGGGTTGCTTCCCCTATTGTAGTGTCGAATGGGGGTAAGGGAGGGTTAAAGGGGGGATAATAGGGCGAGGTTAGAGAAACGGGGGGGGGGGGGCAGGGAACGGGGCGGGGGGAGTTCAAATGCATTATGTTAAGTCGTATGGTTGGTTCTACGGCCGTTGGACACGCAGATAAGCTTGCACGGTTGCCTGGATGGCCTACCCCCCTCTCCAGTTCCCTTCACCTCCCCCCTCCCACCCACATCCCATCTCTCCGCCCTCAGTCCTCCTCCCCCCTTCAGCTCACTTCCCCCCCCCTCAGCTCGCCTCCCCTCCCCCCTCAGCCCACGTCCCCCCCTCAGCCCACCTCCCCCATCCTCCTCCTCTAAATGTAACGTAAGAGGCGTTTGCTTCGAGGCGACCTTGTTTGGGATCATCCGGCACATTTTACGGACTATGAATTCGCGTTCCTTATCCCCGGTTATTGAGTGTTGCGACGTGCAGCGGGGCCGTCCTGTTGCACTGTTGCACCGCTGTACACCCTACCATGTACAGTCTAGAGAAAACCCCTGCTGCGCCGCCTCAATAGCCTGCAATCTACAATTGTATTCCGGTAGTCCGTTTCTCTTGCTTGCTCCGGCGCTCTCTTTATGCGCCTTTCGCCACCTCTGCGCTTTCGTCCGCACATCGTCCGTCACTCGGCGTCACTCTTTATGGCGTCTTGCTGGCCCCGGGTGCTCTCTCTCTCTCTCTCTCTCTCTCTCTCTCTCTCTCTCTCTCTCTCTCTCTCTCTCTCTCTCTCTCTCTCTCTCTCTCTCTCTCTCTCTCTCTCTCTTTCTCTTTCTTTCTCTCTCCCTCTCTTCTGTTGTCATCACGCATGCATCACGTGATGCTCGATCTTTGCATGGCAGGACTCACGTGCGTTGCCATGGTTTACAATAGCCTAGATAAGTAAGTTAAGTACTTTACCTTGTTTGTTCAGATACGATATGATGTCATTTGCTCTTACTATCACATGACTAGAGTGTTGCCTGCTACTATTTTTTCTCACGCTAATCTGGTCTTGTTGTTGCTTTCTTGTTCCCCTTTCTCCTTCGGCCTTTCTTTATCTCCTTTCTGCTGTCCTCTTCTTCCCTCATTGGCAGTGTGCGTGTTGTGATAGAGCCATCACCTTCACAGCGCCATCTGGAGGGCCGGCCATAAGTCACACGGCGCTGGCATCGTTGTTCGCGTCTCTGTATATGGCCTCGGTTGACTCTCCCTCCCGTGCAAGATTATTGATGTCTCATTAAGAGCATCCATTACGCTCCTTGGTTTGCATTGGCTTTCACAGTCCACCTGTTTGGTTCCATTCCCCACGTAAGGAGTGAAATCAGAATTTGGATGCGTCTTCCAATTTGGGGACTGATTTACTGGTGGCCGGATCTCCTGCGGTCGTGTGGGTTGGAATATAGGCGAAGATTTGCTTTTCTTTTCGCCTTCTCGTTCCTTTTTTCTCTTCTTTAGTGTTCAGTCTGTCTCTGCGTTCCTGTTCATGACCTTGGATGACCTTGCATGAAATCTCTTGCACTGCGTCTTGAGCTAGAAAACCTACTTAACGAAGATTTTATACTCCCACGTGCATCACTCATTCTTAAGCTCTCTGTCCAGAGAGGGTATGTTATAGGCCGCCTAATTTCACATGTTCTTTTGGTATCCAATGTATATAAGCATTCAAAAAAATATAACATGCGTTTGCTTGAAATAAGGAAAGTAAAAGAGTACATATGGCATCGCAAAGCGGTTGCCTTCTATTTTGCCACTTGACTCATAGTGAAGAGGGCTTTGAGCTGAATGGTTTAGGAAGCCCTTTAACGTTTAACTGTGCGTAGGCGAGTGAGTAAGTGTTCACGCGCATGTATTTAGGCTAATCGCAGGTTTTGTCCTCACGTCAGGTAGAACATGTAGAAAATTGCTTTACTTCTGTCTGCCACAGCTTCCTCCCCCGAAATAAACTTAAAAGAAATGAAGCGATCGATTAAGCGGTAATTAAGATGAATCCTTGGCCAGTATCATGCAGGAGCCCAAGGCCTGATGGATGATGTGCCTAATAGACTCATAATTCGTCTTGTCTCAACAGACAGCGGAGCTCTGAGGTCACAAGGTCGCTCCTTCCAGGTAGAAGGGCGACCGTGTTCACTTGTTTCTGTATTCGCAGTCCTGCCTTTCTCTCTTTCTCTTTTTTATCTATTCTCTCTCTCTCTCTCTCTCGCTGTATTTGTTTATATTCTCCGCCCATCATATCATCGCACAATTTTGTTTATTCATAAATTTACGTCACTGCATAACGGATAGGTCGGTCTTTGTGTTTGTGTATTTGACCTAGTTTCGAGTTGACAAGCGCTGTGAGTTTCGGTTTCATTTGCATACTGTTAATGACGTCAGCATGTATTACCCGGCCGGCTGTCGAGAGACTGGCCTATCAATTTTATAATGTTTATTGTATCCTCAGCTGGCATCGCCGGAGAAAGATATTCAGTATGACTGAGACAAAGCTTGAGTTTATGTAATATGGTAACAATCTAAAAAGATTGATAACTATTATTCTTATTGTAATTTTTTTTGTGAATTCAACTTCCAGTGGATAAAAAATGAAAACAAAACCTTCACTTTAATAATCTCGGTGAATGGCTACATGTAATGCCGACACAATAGGGTGATAAGTCAGGTCGAGGCAGCTGAGAGGCGGGCACCCTGGCACGGTGACCCTTGCCGCCCGCCGCCCATTCCGCCAACAATTGCTAATGAAGGGAATGAAGCGGCCGATATATTACCTCTGTCACTGGTGTGTCTGAAAATATGGCGCCTCCTCTTCTCATTTTTCTTTATTTTGCTCTTTTTGTTTTTTTCCCCGATGGCTCAGTGTTAGCGGGAGTTACCGGGTGAGGGGGATATGGTAATAGTATGTGAGGGGGGGAGTATGTTAGGTTGGGGGTACTTTCTGGAAGGTATATTTGGTAAAGGATGGATGGGAGAGAGGGAGAGGGAGAGGGAGAGGAAGAGCCATCCTCGCTGTTCCAAGCATGGCAACGGAGCTTTCTGATGGCTGCTTGCCCTTTGATAATGAGGGTAATTAAACGGGTTGAAAAGCGCTAACGCCCGCATGTCATCCCAAGTCACGTCGCCACGCCGTGCTGCTCCCCTTAGTCCATGTTGCTCTATCTGTTTACATGTATGAGACTACGACGCCTGGTCTTTCGTTGGCTGTGACTTCGGGGGGTTTGATTCGATCTACATTTTTTCAATCTTAACACCACACGAGATATATAAATAATGATATTACGTGTGTTTGAAAGGAACTCGGATATCGTTGTGAAGCAGAGTCTCGTAAATTCAATAAATCTGATAATCAGTGATTTTTAATTCCTGTCTTTTGACTAGAAGTTGGAAGATTAAGATCGAGATCCAAAGAGTGAGAAGCTTATCGTCGCCAGATAGGCATTTACGTAAATCTGTGACTGTACACCTTTTGGTCGTCTACCCCCCCCCCCTCTCTCTCTCTCTCTCTCTCTCTCTCTCTCTCTCTCTCTCTCTCTCTCTCTCTCTCTCTCTCTCTCTCTCTCTCTCTCTCTCTCTCTCTCTCTCTCTCTCTCTCTCTCTCTCTCTCTCTCTCTCTCTGTGTGTGTGTGTGTATGTGTGTGTGTGTGTGTATGTATGTGCGCGTATACATGTGAGTGCGTGCGTGCGGCCAATTTGTGTATGTAAATGTATACCCATGTCTGTGTGCGAATCCATGTCTCACTTTTTGGCCATATGGCAAGGAAGGGCGTCCTTACGCCGTTCTTTGATTGGATATATGATTAGAGATTTGAGAATATGTAATCGAATGGATACAGTGTGACATTTTTAATCATGTTTCAGTCATTCAAAAGAATTCTTGTCTCGATTCGTAATTGTTTTGAGAGAAAAGTTCTAGAAAAAAGTTTGTTAGGTGTAGATGAGAACATGGTGTTGGTGGTGTTGCGTTCTCCGTTATCAGCAGCGAAAGCGTGTCTAGTGGTGCTAGTGCTAATGTTGTAATAGTTATGGCTGAACTTAGTAGTAATAGTAGCAGTAATAGCAAAAGAAGTGGAAGAAACGTAGTAGTGGTAGTAGTAGTAATAGTAGTAATATCAACAGTACTGATGGTGATTATGGTAGAATTGCGATTGTTGTAGCGTGGCGTCGCTAGTAGGTGAAGTAGCGTTAGAAATGCTGACATTGGCATTGCATATTTTGTCGTTTGTGTCTTGCCATTTTTCCGCTTGCAGTATCTACATCCTGTTCTTGAATAAATGAATGTTCTAGCCCAATCG
>NW_028234412.1:20195281-20202781 GCF_977035675.1 Penaeus japonicus
TGAGAGAGGGAGAAGGCGAGAAAGAGAGAGGAGAGGTAAAGGGAGAGGGAGAGAAGATGAGTAAGAGGCAAAGGGAGAAAGAGAGAAGGCGAGTAAGAGAGAGAGAGAGAGAGAGAGAGAGAGAGAGAGAGAGAGAGAGAGAGAGAGAGAGAGAGAGAGAGAGAGAGAGAGAGAGAGAGAGAAATTGAAGGAACATATGAAAGAAAATAAGCAACATGGTTTGGTTGACAATGATCGTCATCATTCTTCTTGTTACTTGTATAGATCTTGCTTTTCATGTATCTTTTCTCGTAATCAGCTTATGCAAATTAATTCAGTGACACGCTAAAACCTTCCACAATTACCCCAAGCAAGAGTATAGAGAAATCGGGAAGAAAATGCGTGTGAAAAATCTGGATCTTGCATATGCTAGGCTTTGTTGTGGCATATCGTGTTGTATACATTGATCGCTGGCTGGCGTGCAATTGCATGTTGGTGTTGTCCCCACTTGCCCCAGTTCTGGGAAGCCATACCAGGTCACTTGGGTTAATTGTGTTTGTTTTATGTTGTTTGTCGCCTGCTTTAGTACAAAGTACTAAAGCAGACGACAAACAAAATACTTACCTTTGTGTAAAGACTTCCCCTCTTTGCAGTGCAAGCAGAATCACTTGTGGCAGTGTGAATCCACCCTCCACAGAAAAAGTTATATCCTGACCTCGCCTCAAAGCAAGCCGGGACTCGATTGACCGATAAACTCGACGGAGCGCGGCGTGCTCGTAATTAATCCTGAAGGAGGTATCACTAGTTGTGTCCCCGACTGTACGCGGGGTCTCGATGACACGATAGACAGCGAACAACCGCTTGCGTATGTAAAGCGGCGGTTACATCTGTAGCGAAGGCAAGGTATCTCTTGCCAGGGTACACGAAAGAGGCAAGGGGGGGGGGATCTACAGGACGTATAGGAGCGTGACGGGCGCGCGGATCCTGTGGCAAGATAGGAATGGGAACATGGGGCAATGTGCGTGCAGCGCCGCGATAAGGGAGCCGGAATGCCGGGCTTGCTTCGCGGGGCTTTTGATCCCTGGACACCAGTCGGCGTTTCCCCCTTCCTCTCCTTATTCCCCTCGTGCTACTTATTGTTATTGTTTTCAATTTATTGTTATTATTGTTGTTGTTTTTCTTATTTTACTCTTCCTCCGTTTTGTTCTTATTCTTATTATTATCTTATTATTAATATTTTTTCCAACTTCCTTTTTTCACCCACTTCTCTTTCTTCCATTCTTATCTCTTTGTCTTCCTTCCACTGGACTTTCCTCCACTCTTTTGCCCGCTCTTACCTGTTTCCCTCTCCTCTACTGCTATCCTCTACCTCCCCTTCCCCTTTTCACCTCTTCTCTTCCCTCCTCCCTTCCCCATCTCCTCCCCCTCCTCCCTCCACGAAGATCGCATGTGTGTTCAGCGAGTTTGTTTCTTGTTATCGTGACACAGGGATTCAGTGATGAAGATCTGCAGCGGAGAAAGGCACTTCGCTTTGATAACCTTTGCCGATTGTCAGGTTGAAAATGCCGCGTAATTAATTTTGCAAATGAAGCAGACCGGTTAGATCCTGCAGTTTATTTTATCTGATTAGAAGAAGAAATATGGGGGATTTGGTATTCAGAAAGGTTTGTTTAGAAAAAAATGTGTCTCTTCTTTCGCCTAGAGTTTTGGAGAAATTATGAGAAAAAACATGCATATTATTATTGGTGTCCTCTTATGTGTGTCCGTCCTGAGTTCCGCTTTATTATACGTAATTTTTTTTTCATGTTTGTGTGTGTCCGTCCTCTTGGTGACTTATTCGGGTAACGAATGCTTCACACATAAACATACATGAATAATTAATACATTAACTAATATATAAATGAAATCTAATTGGGTAATGAATTACTAATCAAGAATTAGTTAGATGGAATAGAATTAATGAAAACAGAAAGGGTATTTATTTGATGTAGGTAAGGGACAGTAATGATATAAAAGAACGAAAAGAAAAGAAAATACAAAAGTTTATTATCAATTAAGGATATAACAAACAGCATAAGCAGCGTGGGTGAGCGGATATTTTAGAAGGATTAAAACCCGGTGACACATGATAGAATTTCTCCCCCCCTACCAACCCCCCACCCTTGCCTCCATCGCCCTTCCCCCCTCCCCTTCACAGCAGGCCACGCGACCCCACGCGAGGTCATCGGGAGTCATCTAGGGTGAAGTGACCGAGGCCGAGTATGGCAGTGGCACGCAGTGTGATGAAAGAGGGCCTCCCCCTCTCCCTCCCTCCCTCCCTTTGCCTCCCTCCTTTTGCACCCCTCCCTGTGTCTCTTTCTCTTCCATCTTTCCACTCCATTCCCTACCCTGCCCTTTCCTCTCCTTGTGTCCTTCACTTCCCATCTCTACCCCTCCATTCTCTTTCTATCCCTTCCCCTCTGTTCTCTTCCCGTCCCTCCCTCCCCATTCCCATCCCTTCCCCTTTCCCTTCCCTTCCCCTCTTTTTCCTTCCCCTGACCTCCTTTCCTCCTTTTTCCCATTCCCTTCCCTTATTATCTCCGCCTCCCCTCAATCTCTGTGTATCTCCTCACACTTCTCACGTCCTACCTGGGAAAGCTGCATCCCTTCCCCCTGCCAGAAGTGCCGAAGGGAGGGAGGGAAAGAGACGGAGGGATTCAGTGTGAAAGGGAAAGCGAATGGCGATGGTGCACGTAAAGTAAGAATGGGTTCCAAGCAGCCGTAGGAGCTCAGGGAGATAAAGAGAAAATGTTCTTAACAATCTTGACCTGAGATTGAATAAGCTAATTGCAGATTTCAAAAGATAATGAGGAAGCTATTAAAGGGTTAGTGATGTTACTATTTTAAAACTTCGGTAATCGATTTTACGTTAGTTAATTAGTAAAGATGAGTTTTTATAGCATATTTTATGCTTGGGAGTTTATATGCTTCGTGATTAACTCCTGATATTTCAAAGAATAAAGCAGATAAGTTACTTTCATATATCTTAGTTAATCGGCCTCACTTAAATGGGAAATGATATGAATGAGATTCCCTTTGTGTGTACTTGTGTGTGCGCGTTCGTTCTTGCGTGTGTTTGTGTGCGTGTGGGCGCGCTCTCCCATAATCTCGATGATATCCACCCACGCGGTTTCCCAGAATGTTATTTAAGATTTGTTAATTTAATTAGTAGTTAGACAGACGTATCTTGTTATCGGGTCGTGGATTTATGAAGCTACAAATTACAACTGGTCTTGAGGCCCTTCTTCAAGTTGCTTATTTATTGGAGTGTAGTCGAGCGGGTCGTCAGCGCCCTGGCTCGCCCCGCGCGGCTCGGCCAGTGCGCGGGGCTGCTCTTCTAGTTCTTCGTCTGCTTATTCCTCACCACTCAGTAAAGGGTTGGAATCTGTTTACTAACCTCTCCCCCTCTTCGTTCTGTTACACACTAACGCTTCACTCACCGTCCTGTCTTGGCTACCGGCTTACAACTCTCTCTCTTTCTCGCTTGCCGCCCATGCTCTCTCTCTCTCTCTCTCTCTCTCTCTCTCTCTCTCTCTCTCTCTCTCTCTCTCTCTCTCTCTTTCTCAAGATGGTGAATTTTACTCATCATTTTCTTTTTTTTTTACTCCGCGAGTATTCACTGGTTTAGAAAACAAGGACATTTGATTAGGTGAGAAAAAAAAAAAAAAAATATATATATATAGATAGATAGATAGATAGATAGATAGATCATGAATTAAATTTGTCATCGAAAAAAATCTTTAAAGATTGTATGGGGGCCAGGTGGGGGGGGGCACTTGTGTGCCCCGTGTCGAGTCGGTCGGGGGTTTCGCAAATGGCGATGCACCGGTTGCCACTCGCCATATGCACCGATGACAGCTGCTCGGCCTCGGATGTTCGAGGGAGGGAGGGAGGGAGGGGGATGCTGTGGTTGAAGGATTGAAGAATTGAGAGCTTTGAGGAGGATTGAAGGTTTGAAGGAAATATAAATGAATGAATTAGTATTTCTACTTGTTCATCATTGCGTGTCACAAATGAAGGTAGTATGGATAGATTTACCGTTTCCTTTGTCTTTTCATTGAATAAGATTTGACTTCTCTCTCTCTTTCTCTTCCCCCCCTCTCCCTCTCCTTTCTTTTCTCCTTCACTCTTCGTCTCTCCTTCACCCACTTCCTCTTCTGTGTATCTCTTTTGTTCCCTACCGTCCTCCTTCAGGCTGCCATCCTTTTTCACTTTCCTGATGTTAGTAGGAGTTAATTGAATATGTTGAACAACTCGAAAACGAAATCGATACTTGGTTTTATTGTACGATACATTTAGACGTCTTGTATCAGCTTAAAGTGTATCATCTGTCCCCTAGACCAATAGAAAAAGAGCGCATGTAAATTTGCACGATAGGTCGAGAATGAATGCTTCCTTCACGGGATAATGACCACAACGTACCTCTAGGTGTAGCACTATACGGTGAGTCGTTTTCGTACCTGGGACTCAACCGTATAAGGGCGCGATGTGGTTCCCTGGACGTCGTAAACACGCGTGCACCGTCGATATCGTAAATAGGACTCGGCAGGAGGGGGGTTGAGGTGGGAGGCGAACCCATAGGCTTTGGGGTGTTAAGCCTCGTCTTTGCGGAGTGGATTTTGCGTCTTTTTCTTGCCGTTTGCGGGATTTTTCAGATATTAGTGGGAAGGAAGATTGAAGGCGAATGGGAGGGAGAGGGAGACGCAAGGAAGAGGGCGGGGAAGGGAGGGAACGGGTAGGGAGTGAGGGAAGTATGGGGGTTGGCCGAGGGAGATAGAGATAGGGTGGCTTGATTTTTGTCGGTTCAACTGGCTGGCTCGAGAATCTTTTTAATTCGCGTTGTAGATGTTGATTAGAGGGCCGCGTCGGCGGTCGCTTTGGGGATTCCTATTGGCTCTTATTTAGTGCATGCTCCTTTGCGTTGGTCGCTGCACATTCTCTCTCTCTCTCTCTCTCTCTCTCTCTCTCTCTCTCTCTCTCTCTCTCTCTCTCTCTCTCTCTCTCTCTCTCTCTCTATATATATATATATATATATATATATATATATATATATATATCTGTGCGTCTATTCAGTGTAAATATATACTGTATATATACGCATGCATCCTAAAGTACATGTTTATATTCAATATGTATTTATACTTGAAAACATGAAACCTTCCTAACGTACATTAATTCCTATGTAATTACTTCGCAGCTCTTTTTTTCCTTTTATTATGTTTTACAAAAGAGTGGTTAAACCAGATGGAGCGATATTCTGAATTAAGAGTTGTACACGACCCACAATAGCACTTCAGAAGTCAATGACTGTCAAGACGTCAAGCTGTCAAGCACGTGGAAGACAGATAAGCAAGTAAATAAATGACAAGAGAAGTGTTATCTTTCTCTCGTTTACGACGACGAACACAATAGTACAAAAAAAGGTAAAAAAGAAAGATGAAAAGAAGAACAAAGAGAAAAAAGATGTTGCCAATTAAGATAAATAGCCTTTTAATCCCTCCTGACGAGATGCTGAGGCCCCTTGACAGCTCGGGCCACTTAAGGAGAAAGCGCGGACGGTGGAAGGCCCGCAGGAGTGTTCCCGCTTGGATTGCTGAAGACCGCTAATTAGAGTTGTGTAAGGCATCGTGACGTTGCAGAGTGGCCAGCTATGGAAGGAGAGCGAGGGAGGGGAGGGGGGATTGAGGGGGATTGGGGACGCTTTGGGATGTTGGAAATGGCAGGCACAGCACGGATTTCTTTTTCACTTGTTTTTCTTTATCTCTTCTCCTCTCCTCTCCCTTTTTGCTTAACTTTCCGCCTGTCTCAGTCTTCTACTTTCTTCGTTTTCCATGAAATAGTTTTCTAGTTGTGGTTTCTTCACCTTCCCCTCCTCCTACACTAAGGTCCTAATGATCGATTCATTCTCCCTCCCCCCTCCGCCCCTCCTTACGCCACGCGGGCGGCGTTGACCTGCGAGCGCCCACATGCTATCGCGGTCGTGAGCGTCCAGCCAATTCCGTGAGGGGGGCTTGTCCTCCTGTGCGTTGTTGTGTTTTTGGATTCAGTGACTGTTTGCTTTTGTTTTCTTTGGTATTGTTGAATGACTTGGTTGTTCTTTTTCAAAAAGCGCGCGCGCGCGCGCGTGTGTGTGTGTGTGTGTGTGTGTGTGTGTGTGTGTGTGTGTGTGTGTGTGTGTGTGTGTGTGTGTGTGTGTGTGTGTGTGCGCGCGCGCGCGCTTTGGTTGAGAAGTCTTGTGATGGCCTCTTGTTGAGGATTTACCTCTGTTGACACATGTTGATGAATACATTCAAGATCTGTGAGTATAGCGTGTGTATAAAGAACCCGGTAATGTTGAAATGTTTGCAAAGAGAAATTTGAGAAATTTAGGAGGCTTGAAATAGCATGTCCCTGATAATTTTGCTTATAGAAAATGGGTTTATCGGAGCTTGCTGTATACTAAAGGATGGAGAACATATTTAAGAACAAACTGATGGACAGTTATCACTAATATGAATAAAATATGAGGCATTTATTTCCAGTTACAAAAACGTACCCACTTACGTAACCACTGGCATGGTAAAGCATACATTTACTTTATGGAGTTGGTGTTATATTAATGGCACAGTTTGGGTGCCATTTCATCTATTCCCGACGCTGTAGGTGCCTGTTTTATGGTACGTTTGTATTCAATTGCTATATTTAGGGGCAGCTTTACAATTCTACTTTATATGTTTGTATGTTTGTATTTTTTATTTTAACTATGTGGCATGTATATCTTATCTGTTAATTTTTTTTTTAATATCAATTTATTATTACAGTTCACATTTCGGCATTGTGTTCCTTGTCTTGTATGTGTATTTGAAGACTCGACGTCAGAAGATAGACGGGTAGATAGATCGCGTTGAAACAGCCCATTGTAATTGCACATACAGTTCGATTTTATTTGTCTCGGTGCCATGACAAGCACATGATCCCAGAGGTGTTGGTAGAAATATGTTGTTGTTTTTCTACTCACAGTGAGAAAAATGTACATTTGTCCCACGATGCAAGGCAGATAAACAAGCAAATGAATAGTTAGTTTGCCAGCAATCACGAGGACGAAAATACAAATTACGACGGAGAAGCTTCTCGTTCAGGGGAGAGGGGGGAGCTGCCTACGAGCCGTTAAGGTCGACATACGAGTAGGGCGCTGGTCGTAACTCACCCTTAATGGTCCCATTGTCTCCGAGGAGCAGCATATCCCCAACATCGCAACACCTACTCGTGAGGCGTTTAAGTCTGCGAAGATTATGTATCTATTTCTTATGAAATGTCCTTTTAAGTAGATCATTTGTTTGTTTTAGTATTAGAAGAACTACTAGTGAAAAGGAGACCTATCTAAGGTGATGTATAAGTAGAAAGATATTACCCACGGTTGAAGCAGTACATAAGCAAAGAAATACAAACAATAAGCAATAAAAAATAAGACCCTTAATTTACGAAGACAAGGAATGCGATCCA
>NW_028234412.1:20220281-20222781 GCF_977035675.1 Penaeus japonicus
AATGAGGAGAGGGGGGGGGAGAGGGGGGCGATACAATAAGACAATGGAAGTAGGTTAAAGGAAGCTATAGACACAATGAAGACCTAATAACATGCGCACAGGCACAAGGCAATAAAGAATAGAAAGAGAACATGAAAGTGAGAGAAGAGAGACGAGACCGTTGAAGGAGACACGCAATGAAAAGTCAAGAATATCTCGATCCCTACATCACAGAGACAGTTACAGATGCAGATATAAATACAGAAAGAAGGAAAGAGAGAGAAAGAGAGAGAGAGAGAGAGAGAGAGAGAGAGAGAGAGAGAGAGAGAGAGAGAGAGAGAGAGAGAGAGAGAGAGAATGAGAATACAAAAAGAATTCCAAATAAGAGAGAGACGAAGCACGAGCAACATGCGGCGAAGATAAAGAAGAAAAAACGCAGTAAGACACGAATAAGATGAAGACGTTGGTGTTATCTTTGAGGGGAAAAAGTTGACTGTGTTTCCGCGTCCAAATGAGCGGAACAAAGTATCGTTGTTGTACTGGACTTAAGGTTGTGATTAAGTGATAGCAGATGTTTTTGCGTTGTAGTCGGACTGTACTTAATGTGATGTCGATTAATCTTGATAGTCAGGTGTGATTGTTGTGAAGTATTGATGAGGTCTTTTTCTACTGTCTTGCCGACTCCCTGTTCCAAGGATGAACCACTTGTTAAATTGCAAACCAAAAATTGAAAATTGACTCGTGAACAAAATAGATCAATGATACTTAGATAGAAATTTTTATTTATTTAGTCTTTGGTAAATCTGTAAATATATAATGGAATAAACATAAGCGGACATTTGAATACGATTCTTTCTTCCGTTATTCCACAACAAACACAAGATGTCTTGGAATCTTTGCCCATTTGAATATTCTGATGGGTTTGTATCTTTCTGCAAGACTCCCCCCGCCCCCTCTCTATCTCTCTATCTCTCCCCTCCCTCCCCTCTCTCTCTCTCTCTCTCTCTCTCTCTCTCTCTCTCTCTCTCTCTCTCTCTCTCTCTCTCTCTCTCTCTCTCTCTCTCTCTCTCTCTCTCTCTCTCTCTCTCTCCCCCTCTCTCTCCCCCCTCCCTCCCTCCCTCCCTCCCTCCCTCCCTCCCTCCCTCTCCTCTCTTCTCCCTCTTCTCTCTCTTCTCTCTCTTCTCTCTCTTCTCTCTCTTCTCTCTCTTCTCTCTCTTCCCCTCCCTCCACGAGTAGGAGAGAGATAGATCGAACCCGCCGTTTATTAACCATAACATGAATACTGATTAGCGAATTACGGATTTAAATATACAGACACGCGCATTTGAATGTCGTCGTGTCGTAAAGGTCGTAATATCCCGCTTTTACTTTTGTTTTCTCAAAGATACCATAGCCAATTGCACTGAAAGCGGAGTGAATCGACAGCCATGCCCATCGGTCCCCCTCCGAGATACTATCGCGAGAGGAGCGGGTCGTTTCATTCTTTCCTCTTTGCTTTTCATCTTGTGTTTTCCCCTTTCCTGGTTCTTCTACTTCCTCGAGTCTTTTTTTTCCTCTGTATTCTATTCTTGTTTATTCTAGTCTTTCTTCACCTATGTTCCACTTTCTCTCCACTTGCCTCCGCCACCTACGACGCGTCTTCATCCTATACAAGCGCCACCTCCGCTGACACCTCTCCTTATCCTTCCCCTCTTCCTGCGCCCTCCTCCAACACTCCCCCTCCTCCTCCCTCCCCCTTCCTTCTCCCTCCTCCCCCTCCCCCTCCCCCTCCCCCTACACACCCACACCCACTACCACCTCCCCTCCCTCTTCCTCTCCCACCTCCCCTCTCCCATCCACTCCCACCGGCCAACAAAGGTGGCGACGGGCTGTTGCAAAGCTGTTGCATGACATTTGACTTTTTTCTTTTTAGGCTTTGACTTTTTATTATCATATTTTTGTTACTTCTATTAGATTTATTCTATTAATACTATTTTTTATTATTGTTGTTTGCTATCATTATTTTATATTATCGTTGTTATCAATACTTGTTTTAGTAGCAGTAGTAGTAGTGGTAGTAGTAATAGTATCATATGTTAGTGGATATGTTCAAAATCTTTTTGTGACTTCACAGTTAGATAAAGTAATGCTTATGGTGATGTTATTTTAATTGTACTTTGTTTGAAATCAGTATACTTTTCTAATATCATCATCATTCATTATTTGTCCATATAGTAACGTCCTCAGCAGCCTCAGTTCATTATTTAGTGAGACTGTAGGATGTCCTTGGTACGTGTATAAATCTCTTAAGAAAAAGAAAGAAAAAACAACAGCAGACAAAAGACGAACTGACTCCCTCACCCTCACCCTCACCCTTCCTCCCTATTGCATTTCCGCGAAAAGTCATTTGTTTGTTTCGCTTTTTGTCTCCGCCCGCAATTAGGTTTCTGAGCTGCCATTGTCGCCGGGTAGATTTTCGGAGAATGATGAATGTCCCGGCGCTGCATTGTGGCTCCGCGCGTGTGAACAGCGTGGCTGACTG
>NW_028234412.1:20227781-20235281 GCF_977035675.1 Penaeus japonicus
TGCTGTGCAAGCCACACATTTCCCCGAGATCGCTTCCTTCGCGTCGCCAGCCTGCCGAACTTCCTTCCTTCCTTCTCAGAGTTCGTGTTCGTTACTCTGTGATTGATCGTGGACAAGTATGGCTGTAAGAGAGAGCCTTCATTTGTACATAGCGAGTCTCCCTCCCGACTGGCCGCGTCCAGGAAAGGGAAGACAGTGACTGAAGTGAGACGAAAGCGAAGCTCAAATTAGTCGATATGTTTTTTACGTTTCTTTCGTGTGTTTTTTTCATATACTTGCCTTGTCTTTCTGTGGATATCTTTCTGTTCGGGGAAGGTCGGGCGTTGAAAGTTTTTTTTTTCTCTCAGTCTCTAAATTCATCATGCGAGACAGGTCACTCGCACAGCTTCCTCCTCGTCCTCCCCTCCCCCATTTTTGCCTACCGTTTTTTCCTCCCCACCCACACCTTCTCTTTCCTCCCTCATTCTTTCTGACTCACCCTATCACCCTTCTTTTTCCTACCCTTGCTCTCATCCATTCTTCCATCTCTACCCCTTTCTTGCACTCTTCCTGCCTCACCTTTCACCACCCACCTTTTCTGCTCCCTCCCCCTACCCCCCCCCTATTCCTTTCATGTAAGCTCCCTCACCGTTTGCCCCCTATTCCTGCATTTGTTTTAACCCTCTCCGTTCTCCATCCTCTTGGGAAGGTCTCCCCCCCCACCTGTCATTTTTTCTTCTTCAGAGTTGTCAGTTTTGTCTTTGATTTTCGCCTCGTCTCGTTTACGGTCCGTTTTCTTTCCTTGGCTTTTTTTGTATCGCATTATCAAGTCTCGTCATTTCTTCCCTTCGTTTGTTGGGCCATTGGATTTCCGGAGGCTTGGGTTTCACGATTATCAGTCTGTCTTTCCCCTTTTCTTAACCGTTGAGCCAGGGATTCCTTTCTGCCTCTTCTTTTTTCTGGTTTCTTTTTTTGTCGTGTCCTCTTTTGAAAGTTTTTTTTTTTTTTTTTTTTCTCTTTTTTTCTCCTATAATTCATCCTCATTTTTTTTTTCTCTCAACTTCGCACTGCTTTCCTCCTCGTCCTCCCCCCCCATGTTTGCTTCCTCCCCGTTGTGTGTTCCTACCCCCCACCTTCCTCCCGTTCACTACCTAATCGGTATTCACTCCCTCGATCTCCCTTCTTGTGTTCCTACCTCTTGCTTAACTCAGACAGTCTTCCTCATCCTACCACTTCTCTTGCACTTTTTCCTGCCTCACCTTTCACCACCCACCTTTTCTGCTCCCTCCCCCTACCCCCCCCCTATTCCTTCCATCCTACTCCCTCACCTTTTCCCTTCCCCTTCGCATTTGTTTTACCCGTCCCCGTTCTCCCTTTCCCCTTCCACCTCACATCCCCCTTCCCTCACCCTTCCCCTTTCCCCCTTCCCCCTTCCCCCTTCCCCCTTCCCCCTTCCCCCACCGCCTGTCACCTGCTCCATCATACCCTGACGCCCGACATGCCCTTGTCTGCCATTTACATTCATCCTTCCCGCACACCATACACAGTCCACTCCTCTCCCCCTCCTCTCCCCCTCCTCTCCCCTTCTTCTCCCCCTTAAAACGATGATAAAAGGATAATTCTGAGATATAAGAAGGAAGAATAGATGTTTACTACAAAATTTGTAAATAATTTTATGTATATTGGGGGGAGGGGGATGTCTGTATGGATTAGGTTGCAGAGGTAGGGAAGGAGGGAAGGAGGGGGAGGCATGTCTGTATGGATATGCTCGTTTGTGTTGGAATCTTTATTTGTGTAGGCCTATGGGTGATTCATGATGCATGACCCAAGATGTATTCGTTATGGTGAGGAGGACGATGATTTGTTTGCATTGTGACCACGCCTGCAACATGTTGAAAGCTGAGATGATTGCCTGGATTCCTTGTATGGGTCCCTTGAGATTGCAAGGAAGGCGATGAAAATGATGAAATGTGTTGATTCATGATTAGGAGGTTGTGATCAATGACACGCTTTTAAATTAAGTTGAGATGTTTATTTTTGAGTATTTCTCCCAAAATATGTAATGAAAAAAATGAAATTTATAACCAATAATTACGATACTTTCGTAATATCATGTAATTGCGAACGTCTTCCATCGCAGTTTTAATATGGTTTCCTCTTTTCCACAAAACGTGCAATGAGAGTCATCGCAGGAGATTGCTCAATGAATAACACCTATGAAGCAGAAGGTAATTAAGTGTGACGAAAGAGAGAGAAGATTGGGATGGTATCAGAGAGAGAGAGAGAGAGAGAGAGAGAGAGAGAGAGAGAGAGAGAGAGAGAGAGAGAGAGGGGGGGGGAGGAACCAAGGGAAGAAGAAAAAGGAAAGAGAGAGAGAGAGAGAGAGAGAGAGAGAGAGAGAGAGAGAGAGAGAGAGAGAGAGAGAGAGAGAGAGAGATGAAAATGGAAGAAGAGAAAAAAAATATAGAAACTGGTGCATTAGGAGAGAGAGGGACTAAAGATAGAGATACATACCAAAGAGATAGAGAGATAGACACATACAGACACACAGACAAACAGACAGACGGGGAGAGGAAAAGGAAGAGGGAGCGGGAGGGGGGAAGGAATGAGGGAGGGAAAGAGAGAAATTTCCAAGTGACAGATAGAATTACCCGCGGGATTGATAACATGGCATTTCACTTCACGGATGTTTGCAAGACAAATGACGAAGCAGGAAAGGATTTTGCGCACCCCGGATCACCATCATTAGCAAGTTTGCATGACGGAAACGTTGCACGGAAGGATATTTGTATCATTTTAGCCAGCTAATGACGCAGAGAAAAAACAAATTGATGATACAAAGCAGAAGAACGAAGAAGAATAGTTGTCTCATTTGCGAAATTTACGACTCGAAGCCAAGAGAACGGAAAGAGATCTAAAGAAACAGACAACGAAGGGAGGAAGAAGGAGCTCCTCACTCCCGCCTCAAAGGAATTGCTAGAAACTCGTGCCATTTCCGGTGACCTATCTCTTGACCTCCCCCCTCCCCCGCAATCCCAACACCCACCCCTTTGCCTAGGGAGCCCCCCCCCCCCACTACAGAGTGAAACAAAAAACAAATAAAACAATAAAAGATGAGCAGCGTCTGGCGCACATTTTCTATCTTTCTCTTTTCATTCATTTCTCTTTTTGGTTGTAGTTTCGCGAATTGTGATAGCAGTTTCGAAATGATTACAAAATTTTATTTTACTGCGTGTTTACGTTTAACGATTGTGAAGGTGATGTGGTCGAGATCGAGAAGAAATACTCTTGATTTTTATCGTGTGACATGAGGTTTGGTTCATGGCTCTTGAAGGATCACGGTCTGAGATGAGAATCACAGGCGCACGCACACTCATTTGCACTCACTTATGTTCACACTTTTCTCTTTCTCTTTCTATTTTTCATTCTGCCCCCCCCCCCCCCTCTCTCTCTCTCTCTCTCTCTCTCTCTCTCTCTCTCTCTCTCTCTCTCTCCCTCTCCCTCTCTCTCTCCTCTCCTCTCTCTCTCTCCTCTCTCTCTCTCCTCTCCCCCCTCTCCTCTCTCCCTCTCTCCCTCTCTCTCTCTCTCTCCCCCCTCCCCTCTCTCCCTCTCTCCCCTCCCTTCCCCTCCCTCCCTCTCTCTCTCTCCCCTCTCTCTCTCTCTCTCTCTCTCTCTCTCTCTCTCTCTCTCTCTCTCTCTCTCTCTCTCTCTCTCTCTCTCTCTCTCTCTCTCTCTCTCTCCTCTCTCCTCTCTCTCTTTCACACACACACACACACACACACACACACACACACAATCGCCATGCTGTGTATGCTGTATGCGGGGGTGTAAACCCATCCCCCACATACAGCACACACAGCATGGCCCTAAGAAGCCCTTTGACTCCAGCATGGTGCCCGCGCGCTCCTCCACTCGAGAGCGATGATGATGAGTCTCCTTTGGTATCCTCTAAGTGCCTGTATTTCCCCGTAGATCCCGGGCTCCTTCCCCTTATACGGGCGTCCTCCCGCCGTTACGCCCCACCACACCCAGGTTTATTTGTGGAATGATACCATGGGCACTTTATCGCCGTTGACACGCGGAGATGGTATCGGCCGCGCCCGCTGCTCGTCTCCCGGGGCCGGACAAATCCTTCAGGGGGAGGGGCTGCCCGGGGGGGGGGGGTACTTTCTGCCTTTCTTTTTTTAACTTTCCTTTCTTTAGTTTTATTTAATTTTTTGATTGTGTCCTTTTTGTTTCTTTATTTTATTTTACTTGTTCTTTGTTTTCTGCTGCTTCTTTTATCTTTCCCCCTCACAGGGTCACGGTCACCCTTCTTTAACCCTTTGCCGCCACGTCATGTGTGACCCGGCAATGGTGTTTTATTTGTGTTTGTGCTTATTTGTGCATTTGCATCCGTCGGTATGTGCTCGCATGTGTGCGTGTCTTCTAGACTCTGAATGGGACTGACGCTGCGTCCCTCCGTATTCGCATGTGTGTCTATCCAATTGGCAAGAAATTGGAGACGGTCTTGAGGATCCCTGGCTGGGAGGGGGGCGGGGCTACCGCAACCGCGAAGGATATTTGCAAAGCGTAGAAAATCCGCGAGGCGTGGAGAGAATGCTGTGCAACGAGGCATTTGTAAACAAGGATTTATGGTTCGTGCTACACTTTTTATCTTGTTCGCTTTGGATGTTGTTTACTACACTGGTTAAGAGGGAGAAGTTTAGAAAAGGTGGTCTTGAAAGGTCAGGTTGGTGGGTGGTTTTAATATCTCTTAGATATGATGAATATGATGGTGTTCTTGAGTTATGATGATGACGCATTGCATTCCTGGTGTCTGTGTATATTTTGCGCTCGTAAGAGTATCATGACTATAAAGTCTGTAACTTTAAAGTGTCTGCATCGGTTACGAGTAAAGAGAAAATAAAGAGAATCTAGACTTGAACGGTTATTTTATCAAATTTTCTCTTTTTTCCTCTTCGTTTAACTCACTTCGTGGGATCTATCTGTCTTGCTTTTTATTCGGAGAGAAGAGACCGCGCCATTAGCAGCCGGCTAACAGGGCCGACGCGGCTGTAAAAGCGCAAGGGCCAGTCAGCTGTTTCAGTGGTTGCATGATTTTTTCGTAGACATGTCTCATTATGTGTAATTTTGTAATTCCGTAACGGTATGGGTATGTCTGCTTGTATTTGTGTCTTTGTTTGTGTTTGTGACAGTATGTGTGTGCGTAACTGAATGCATATGCGCCTAGTTTGTAAGCCTCCATGTGTCACGCAATGTAGCCCAAGTGCATGAGGTCGCTGATCGTGACTCTAAGGAGGTAGGCGAAGAAGAACGTCACTCTCCGCGATCCTTTAATCCGTCTGAAATGGAACGACGAGCGGAACCAAACACAAAAAGCGTAATGAATCTCCATCAACTCATCCAGGTCGGCAGAGATAATCGAATCCCCCTCCCCCCGCCGCCCCCACCCCCACCCCCACCCCTACCCCTCATAAACGTCACAAGCGCACATACCACACATACATGGGTATTTTGCCGTTTCAGCGAAGAAGCTAAAAGTTCCCCATAACCCATCCCCCCCCCTCCTCCTCCATCTCTATTGTATTCGAATGTTGTTTGTGAAGACAAACGGGACTCTAACTTAAGAGAAAGTTCACCTTCCCCCTCCCCCTTCCCCCCTTCCCCTATTCCTTCCCTTCCCTCCCTTCCCTCCCTTTCCCTCCCTCCCTCCCTCCCTTCCTTCCTTCCCCCTACTGCTCCCTCTTTCCCCACGTGACTTGAACACCTGGTTGACTTTATGGTGGTTTTTGTTGGCGTTCCGACCCAGTTCTCCGCGTCGCGTGCTAAACCGCGACCCAACCTGGAGCTCACGGGAGATACTTTCCCCGAGACTTTTTTCCTATTCTTTTTTGTGCTCATTTTTCTTCTCTCTTTTTTCTTTATCCCCTACTTTCCTTTGTCTTCATATTCTTCACTATTCTTCAACGTCGTCCTTTTTGTTTCTTCTTTGTTATCCTTGCCCCTTCCATGTCCTCTTCCTCTACATCGTCTATCTCTTCCATTTCTCCTCTTCCTCTTCCACCACCTCTTCCAATCATCCTCTTTCCCTTCCTCTCCCCCAACTTCCTCCACATCTTGCACTCCTCTTCCTCTCCTCACACCTCCACATCTTCCACTCCCCCCACCTCCTCCTCATCATTCACTCCTCTTCCTCTCCCCCCACCTCCTCCACATCTTTCACTCCTCTTCCTCTCCCCTACCTCCTTCACATCTTCCACTCCTTCCCCCCCCCCACCTCCTCCACACCTTCCACTCCTCTCCACTCCTCTTCCTCTTCCCACACCTCCACACCTTCCACACCTCTTCCCCTACCTTCTCCCCCTGTTTTTTCCTCTTCCTCTCCCCCCACCTCTTCTACTCCCATTTCCCTTCCTGCGCCTCCTCCTCTTCCCCCTCCTCCGTAAACACATTCTAGGCGTCCCCAAAGTAAACACGTTGATCGCTTTCGTGGAGCAGGTAATTTGGTCGTCGCACACGCTTGGGGGCGGGTGCCCCCCTCCCCCTCCTTTTTATGGGGAAATTAACCGTGTGATTGCCGGAGGAGACAAACACGGTTTCATTTTGTGTGGCTGTTGTTTTATGGAGGAAAGGTCTTCCCGGATCGGTTTTTCTTGTTTCTGCTATTACTGTTGTTGTTGTTATTGCTGTTCCTATTATTATTATTTTTGTCATTATTGGTGCTAACTTTGTTGTTATAAAGAGAGGATGATAGCCAAGTTCCTTTTACTTCTATTGTTATTATGTTATTATTTATTGCTACTGCTATTGTTAGCATTGCCGAGACTCTTAGAAATAGCGCAGTAGTATGCGTGGTGGCACATCTACATCGTTATCATCAGCATTAACGCAGCCATTAGTAATTATGAAAGTATTTTCAGCTTTTGAATTGTTATTATAGTTGTTATAGTTCATCTCATGATTTAGTGTTCTTTTTCTGCGCATAATGATGATAACGGTTATTATCATTACCTTCTTTTTACCGCTGTCATTATCTATACTCATTTTTAGTGTCGTTATTATCAGCACTTTCGTCCTTATCATTATCGTTATATATTCAGTATTTCTATGATTATATTGTGGTTATATATCGCTGCTTACTGTAGTACTGAACGCTTATCAGGAAAAGTTTTGTTTGTAAGTATTTGAAAATAAAAAATGCACGGTTGAGGTTATTCCAGGTTTTTTACACTCCGATCATGAGTAGGATTATCAAACATGCATTTGACACGAAACTGGATTTTTTGCCAATCCTTTCGAAGGAGGGGGAGAGAGGAAAGATAAGGAATGGAATAGGTAAACACGAAGGGGAAGGGGGAGTGGGAGAGGGAAGTAGATAAGGCCGAGTTGAAGGGGGAGGGGGATTCAGTCAAGTTTAGTGAAGGGAGAAGGGGGTTAGACCTTATTGAATTTGGGAGAGGAGGAGTGTGGGGGGGAGGGGAGTTAACGATCCCCGAGTTGAAGCTCTTCCGTAAAATT
>NW_028234412.1:20240281-20247781 GCF_977035675.1 Penaeus japonicus
GTAAGAAGTGTTAAACTATGGTAAAGTGTGTGCTGGTGCGAATATGATGCTGTTAGGCCTAATGACGACCGTTGATTTCGCCCTTTCGCCCGAAACTCGTTTTGGTCAAAGTCTTTTGCCATTTAGCGATATCTCTCCGTGTTTCCCTCGCATCATTGCTTACTCTTAGTCAGTTTATTATTATTATCATTATTATTATTAGTAGTAGTAGAATTAGTGGTAGTAGTAGTAGTAATATCAGTAGTGGTGGTGGTGGTAATAGTAGTAGTAGTAGTAATAGTTATTTTTTAAATTTTTGTCTATATCCTTTCTCTCTTTCTTCTTCCTCTCTCCTCTCCCCCTCTCCCGTCTACTCTCACTCTTTCTCACTATCTGTCCCTTCCTCTCCCCTTCTCCCTTTTCTTTCTTCCTCTTTCCACTTCCCTTTGCCGCCCTGTTGCCAAAGGCTATTTTATTTGACAGCGTTTAAAGGACGGGCGCCTCTCTCTCATGCCGTTGGGCTGCGGGATCCTTATGGCCGGGGAGAGGGGAGGGGGGAGAGGAAAGGGAAGAAGGAGACGAGGAGAAGAAGAATAGGGGTAGGAGGGAAAGGGAAGGGAAGAGGGGAAAGAGGGGGAATAGGGAGAGACGAAGAAGAGGAAGGGGGATCGTAAGAAAGGTGAGGAATGAGGCAAGAAGAAGTAGTAGGGGTAAAGAGGTGACGAAGAGGGGAAGAAGAGCGAAGTGGGGAAGGGAAAAGGGAGGCATCGTGAGGACGCCAGGCAGGTCGCGAGATCAGCTGATGACGCAACGGACGGCAGTGTCAGCGAGTAGCGAATGTTGACCGCGTGGGCATGCGTTGTGCGGCCTTTGGTGCCCACGTGGTCCGCGCAGGGGAAGTGGTGTCCCTTCGTGTTCGTGCATAGCTATGTGTTTGTGTGTGTATGGGGTGAGGGGATGGGTTGGTGGGGGGGGTCTACGTAGCTCTCATGTGAAATAACAGCCAGTGTTGTTATTTCTTGTGCTTGCGTACGTGCTTTTGTATGACGAGATGATTTTGATTGGATTTTTAAAAGTACAGTTGCCTTGTGGACGTATCGTGCGGCCTGTGACTCCCTTGCAGGAGCCATGTGCGTTGCGGGGGATTTGGGCGGATTTCATATCGTGTGTTTCGCTTCTTTTCTTTTCCTCTGTGTGTAGTCTGTTTCTTGAGCATTTCAACATTTTCACGAGATTTCATTCCCTCTCTTTGCTTCCTCACCCCTTTTACTTTGTACTCTTGCGTAGCCTCCCCTTTTTCCTTCCTTCTCTTTCACCACTCCCTTCTTTCCTTCCTTCTCTTTCTCCAATCCTCTCTTTCCATTCTTCTCTTTCTCCACTCCCCTCTTTCCTTCCTTCTCTTTCTCCAATCCTCTCTTTCCATTCTTCTCTTTCTCCATTCCCCTCTTTCTTTCCTTCTCTTTCTCCACTCCCCTCTTCTTCCCCCTCCTTCTCCAGGTCCTCCAAACCTCCCCCTCCCTTTTCCTTGCCTCAGCCCATCTCGCCTAAATCTTGCTTTCATCCCTATTCCCCTTCTCTTCCCCCCCCTCTCCTTCTACTTCTCCTTTCCCCTCGCCTTCCCCCATCGTTCTTTCCATCCTCCTCCTCCCTCGAGACGAAGACAGTTCGCCACGGGTCATGCCGCCGCCGTTGATCCTGCCGCCGCTTTGTCCACTGAGGTCGCTCGTGCAACAATGGAATTCCCTCTCGTGGGGGATACCAGCTGGGATACTTCGTACATTATATAAGTATATATATATATATATATATATATATATATATATATATATATATATATGTGTGTGTGTGTGTGTGTGTGTGTGTGTGTGTGTGTGTGTGTGTGTGTGTGTGTGTGTGTGTGTGTGTTTGTGTTTGTGTGTTTGTGTGTGTATTTGTATATAATTATTTATTCATTATAAAGTTTATAGAAGTAGACGAAATCGTTACATGTGAAACATCTGATGTTCGAATTTTATTTAACCCTACGAGAATAAACTTTTAAACAATATTACCATTTGCGTTCGAGAGGTAGGGGGGGGGGAGAGGTCACATCGTGACCTCGCTCTCCAGCAACACTGCAAGAAGTATTATACGCTAAATAATTCATCCAGACTCCGGCCAGTCAGCCTCGCACTTGCTGTTTAGCTGATAATAAAGGAAAGGACAAAGTTTTACTTTTGGTCATTTTCAGATAGAAGTGCACCCCCCACCCTCTCTCTCTCTCTCTCTCTCTCTCTCTCTCTCTCTCTCTCTCTCTCTCTCTCTCTCTCTCTCTCTCTCTCTCTCTCTCTCTCTCTCTCTCTCTCTCTCTCTCTCTCTCTCTCTCTCTCTCTCTCTCTCTCTCTCTGTCTATCGAAATTGCGAGTAAATGCTAGAGCGTGCGGTTTGGCCCGGCGGCTTGTGTTTAGAAGCATTTTCTCTTCCCACGTTTCCTCGCTGCTGCCGGACTAATGGTCGCCCCGCACCGACTGAGTCGCGCCTTTCCTTCATTATCTGCCGCTCCTGGAGTCGTTCGTGTGACGTCTTGGTGTTTTCTTGGTAGGTAGGAAGCGACCCTGAACGCGAAGTGCAGAATACAGTTGCAAAATGATAATGATAATTATTAGATGAATAATTGAATAGATTTAATTGAAAAAAAAAATGAAAAGAAAATGTTAGCTGTGTTCGCTTTTTGTGCTTTTACATTAGAGTTCATGTCGCCGACTGCATGGTACGAGAAACCACGTGTGTGAAAAAGAATGAACATGGAACAAAGCCACTTTTGCTTAGCTGGCTCGGTGCTTCGTAATACGGTGTGCAATTTTGTCTGGGAAAGTGTGTGTGCGCGGGTGAGGGATGAGAAGGAAGCATTTTCGCAAATTGGCTCCATTAATGCACTCGATTACACGTTGGCTAATTGTCAGCTGCGAGATTTATTCGTCGGCGTGTAAGTGAGCGTTTATTTTATCATCTGTCTTTTTTTTTCGTTTGGTTTTCTTGTCTTCCTTTTCGAGTGTATCGTGTTCATTTCTATACCTTAATTGCAGGGCGCTTGCGCGAGTCCTGTTTGGCATGAAAGGTTTAAAGATTTTGGTCTTCAAGTCACCCGTTGCGGGAGATAGCCGGATTTGGACCGCTGTCTCCTCGTGTTGCAAGCCATAGACTCGAGCCTGGCCTTCCTCTCCTCCTCTTCCGTCTGTTCCTGCCCCTCCTTCGTCTCCCTCTTCTCTGCAACACGCGCACTGCAACCCTTGCTTTTGATCGCTGGGCGTCTTTCAAGTGGCGGGCGGCGATGAGGCATTTTACGGCTCTTTTTTCTCCTCGTGCATCGTGGAGGCTCACAGAGAGTGTTTGCTTCTTGGGAACGGCTTGCTATTTTCCCCTCTTCCTTCCTCGCGCTTTTTAGTCTTTCCCACTCACCTTCTCTATTCACTCTTGAACACCTCTTGATGTTACTCCTTACCCTCCAATCTCTTCACCTGTTCACTTCCTCTACATCCCCTTCCCCTTCAATTGAAAAACCCTATTTTCTTCCCCTCTTGGTCTCCCACCTACCCCCATCTCCTCTTTAACACCTTCCTGTTGCCTCCCATCTCTCCCTGCCCTCCCTTCCCTTCCCTACCTTCCATCCCTTCCTCCCTTCCCTTGCCTTCCGTTCCATCCCTCCCCTCCCCTCCCCTTCCCTCCTTCCTTTCTCTTACCTTTTGTTCCCTTCCCTCTCTCCCTCCCTCCCTCCCTCCCTCCCTCCCTCCCTCCCTCCCTCCCTCCCTCCCTCCCTCCCTCCTTCCCTCCCTCCTGGCTCCCTTCCCGTGGGCCGTTCGAGTCCGTGGCCTAATGAGGGATGGGCCAGCCTGCAGTGCGCATTTGTCCTCGTCCATCACCGTCTGCCAAGATGCGTGCGCGCGTGCGCCCCGCCATCCACTCAGCTTCCCGCTAACGAGGGTTTTCGGAGAGGATCCTTCCGCGGGGGGCGCCGTAGGAGGCCTCTCGGCGTGGACTCTTCCGCCAATCTCTTGTCATGTAGGATCTGCTTTGATGCTTTAATGGTATTGATGCTTAGGAGGAAGCTGTGGGTGGGGTGGGGGGAGGGGGGCATGGGATTCCTTAGGAACCATCTGGTCATCATCATCATCATCATTATTATCAATATCACTATCATCGTTATCATGTATGTAACTTATTATCATTAATATTACTACTATTGTTTGACTATTATATTTACTTTTTATGTAATCATTATTGTTCGTTTTCTTGATTATAATAGTAACTGTATATACTATTGCATTAATATTGAAGCATATTATGACAGTGATGATAATGACAATAATAATTTATCAGTAGCTCCACCAACAATAGCAACAAAAGAAGCAACAGCAACAGATAAAAAAAATGCAGTGTCATGCAAGTCTGCCATTATGTTATATCCGGCTCAGTGTTCGTCCTCAAGTATGTTGCTTTTGCGATTGTTCTGCTGTTGAGCGGTTGATTTTCCTCAGGTCTTGTTGTTTTTATTTGATGAAGTTGAACATTATTGCCTTAACATAACATAATGTTTATCGTTGTTGTCTGTTATAACTGCTGCGGTATTCTTCTCTGGTTATTCTTATTTCAGTTGTCTATTTTATCTATTGTTACCGTCATTGGTATTTTTGTCGATGTTTACTGTTTGCACTGCCTTTCTCCGCCCTGCAAGAGAGACTTCGCCGCCGCTGCTCTGATCGCGGCGCCGAGCCTTGTTGCGCGGAACTCTCGTCTTAGTCGAGTGCGGCGACCACCTGCGTCGACTTCAGCCTCATTTAGTATTTTTATCCTACGTCATCGCTAACTCATTATCACTGCAAAGTAAAGGAATGTATTTATTAACTTATTTATTTATTTATTTATTTATTTATTCAATTATTTATATATTTGTTCATTGCACACACGCACGCGCACGCACGCACGCACGCACGCACACACACCACACACACACACACACACACACACACACACACACACACACACACACACACACACACACACACACACACACACACACACACACACACACACACCCCCCCACCCCCACACACCCACACCCACACCCACCCACACACACACACACACACACACGCACACGCACACGCACACGCACACGCACACGCACACGCACACACACAAACACACACACACACACACATATATTTATATTTATATTTATATTTATATTTATATTTATACATATAATACTTATATATGTTTGTTATCACTATTGACACCATTATCAGCACGATAACTTCTGTGCAATCATCACCGCCATCGCAATGCAGTCTTGCAAGAGACCTTGTACCCGTGAATCACTGCTGTTGTAGATGGGTTTATTGCCTCGTAGCCTTGATTTACGGGGTGACTTCAGAACCATTTAACTAAGCACCGTCTTTGACTTGAGTGTTTGTGAATGTTCTCTTACTCCCAGAGTAGTAATGTTTGGGTTAGATTGCGAATCAAAGTGTGGGTCGCGCACGCTAGACCTCGGTCAGGGGATCAAAATACGTGTGACACACATCTGTGAAATCATTATCATGCCCAACACTTGGTGTGTTCTTCTGTGGTGTTTTCCTTTGTTTTGATTAAGAATTCTTAGACAGTGATCTCAAGTTTGTTATATTGTTTGTTTGATAAATGTCAACAAATTATTTCTACCAATATTCGGATACTAGATACACGAGAGGCTTACATCCAACAAGTTGTGTGTAGAATATATTTTGTTTGATCAGTTTAGTAAATCTGCCAGTAGGAATAGGAATATTTATATTTCGAATTTATTTAAATATGGCGGTTTCCAGGTAACTAGCTAATCGCGTGCGATCACGTGACTCCACCTCTGGGGTGCAAATGCTGCTAGCGTGCAATGGGCTCGCCTTGGGACTGGCAGTCTAGTTCGTTTGTTTGACCGGGCGCATGTTAAGTCACTTAAAGCTGCCAACTGTTGAAAATGCAAATGTTGATCATGGAGAAACTATATGTCTTGACGCTCATATTATTTACCTCACAGAGCGGAAGCGTCCGAAAATATGCAGCATCTACGCTTTGTTATCAGCTGCCCGTGCACGAATAGCCAATTGTCTGCAGAACTGCGGTTTTCGATGTTGATATCGCCGGTCTGATGAGGGATGTGCCGGAGGCCACCACAGGCACCGTGGGCTAGGGCTAGGTGTTAAGTGGGCCAAGTGTGTCAACCTCTAAGGATAGTGATGTGGCATCATATTGGTCTTGTGTTATCCATATTTATATTAATAATTTTGAATTAATATCATCATCAAATGCTATTGCGTTTGAGATTTTAACAAGCAATTGGAAGTGGAACTGGAGACATGTCATAGATGCGTTACCTCAAGTAGCCCGGTCGACGGCCGGAGTGGGCGTCCTAGAATGACCCAAGGGCGTAGGCGTCGTGTGCAGCGGCAATGGAAGCGAGTGCATGAGTGGGTTATGGTGTGGGCGGCGGTGGGATTGTCTTTCTATTTGTGTCTAGTTAGTATGTATGCCTGCGTTTGTGTGTGTTTCTGTGCGTTTGTGCGTGCGTGTGTGCGTAGGAGGGGGCGTGGCAGAGGTGCGTTCCGCTTGGCCGCCCGCCCGGAACAGGCGGCCGCGTCACGCCGACCGCCGTCCCATCGCCACAAATCTAAACTTTTATGCACGCATCACTAAATCATGGGGGGGAGGGGTGATACAGGTAGGGGGTAGGGGAGGACATGGAATGGGGAAGAATATGAGTTTGCATGTAAGGAGGGATGGGGTGGGCTGACGGAGGGAGGAGGGTGGAAGGGCGGGAGAGGGCCCCAGGGCGGACTAGATAGTTTTAATGGATGTTTTTTTTCTTGTAACTCGAGATTTATGGTCCGCGGCTGGCCTGCCTTATGCGGGAGAAAAGTCGGGGCGGAGATGACAAGGAGCGAGGGAGGAGCCGGGACGGAGGAAGGCTTTGCGATGGGAGGCAGCGGCGAGGGCCGCGTCCGCCTCCACGTCCGGCAGCACAAGCTCGCAAAGTGTGAGCACGCCCACAGGGGATCCAGGGCGCTCGTTCAGGATTGTACATGCACGCAAACCAACGTGCACACACGGGCGAACTCATATGCATACAAACACACACATGCACACACACACACACACACACACACACACACACACACACACACACACACACACACACACACACACACACACACACACACACACACACACACACACACACACACACACACAAACGCACACACACACACACACACACACACACACACACACACACACACACACACACACACACACACACACACACACACACACACACACACACACACAAACGCACACACACAAACGCACACACACACACAAACGCACACCCACGGATATCAAACTGATGGATTAAGGTCTTTAAAACGCTCTCTCTATCAATATATGATTGATATTATTGTTATTTATTTTTTATCATAAAGACGGTCTTATGTCTTATCAACAAGAATG
>NW_028234412.1:20257781-20260281 GCF_977035675.1 Penaeus japonicus
TCTCTCTTGCTCTCTCTCTCTCGCTCTCTCGCTCTCTCTCTCTCACTCACTCACTCACTCACTCACTCACCCACACACACACACACACACACACATATATATAGAGAGAGAGGAAGGAAGAGAGATGAATATGTAACATTTATTTTTAGAATTGAGGTGTCTTGTGATCTTCGTCAGTAATTCCCTTTTTCTTCTCGCAGGTGAGAGTGAAAGAGATGATGATGTCACCTTCCCCCCTCCTCGCCCCTCCTCCACCAGCTGATAGTAAAGTCGTATGTTCGCGGGTAACTCTCGGTGTGTTTGTATTCTTGTCTAGTATCCTCTCCTCCCTATTCTTTATATCGTCTTCTCCACTATTATTTTCACACTTTCACAGTCCTCCTTCCTCATTTTCTTTTATCTCCCTTTTATCATTTTTTCTTCTTCTTTCCCTTCTGCCTTATCTTTTCTCTCTTCCCCTCTAATCCCTTCGGCCTTCAATCTCTCATTCTTTACCCCCTCCCTTTCCCTCTACCTCCTTCCCTCTTCCACCCCACGGGAAGCTCCCCCTCTCGCGGCTACCGACACCGCATCCATCCGACATAGGCCTACATTACTGTACATCCATCATGGCTGCGGCGGGATTATGGTAATGTGGCTATCGATATGCGAAGTATAAGGTCTCCCGGTGCCTCGTGACACTGGAAGAAAATAATCAGGGCGAAATCTTAGTTGTCCGGTTAGTGGTTTATGTATATGTGCGAAGTGGGGTAACTGTATGTGAGTTGGGTCTGCTGTATGCGTGTTCATGAGTGCAAACTTTTGTCTTTTGTATGTGTGTTTGTTTGTAGAGACCATACCACACACACACGGATTAAATCCATGAAACAAAGTAATGCAAGAAATGCCACATTTCTTCCAACATGCCCCGCAGCATAACGAGTGCGTTTCGTTTCGCGCCCACGAGAGGTGACTGACCTCCCGTGATTTTGGTCCTCGCCAAGTGTTATGGCCGCCTGTGCCGTTGAACTGGGCCGCGACGGACTGTATAAGTGGGCATCTTGCCTTCCCGATGTGCATATGTGCCCGGAGATGCCTCCACGCCTCACAAACTATGGTATAAACAGTGCGATAAAAAGAACCCAGTGTTTGATTGGCTCCGGGTCCGAGTCTTTGGCGCTGAGGAGGTGTCGGCAGTTACGGCGAAGTGAGGGTTAGAAACAAAATGAAGAGGGGGAGGGAGGGACAGGAGGATGGGGATGTGGTGAGAACAGATGAAAGATAGATAGAGATATGATAAGACAAAAGAGATCGCCTTTGCTAACTTTGTGTTTCTCCTTTGCCCTTTCGTCTTCAGCCTCGCCTGCCATTCATGATTTCAAATGGACTCGCAGGTTGAGTACTGACTCACCGTATGTAAATGAGGTGTCGGCTGCTTCTCATGTGCATTGTGCTTGGGAAACAAGAAAAGCGATCACCCTGGCTAAAGGTGGCGCCGTTTGACCTGGTGTCGTCTCTCTCTCTCTCTCTCTCTCTCTCTCTCTCTCTCTCTCTCTCTCTCTCTCTCTCTCTCTCTCTCTCTCTCTCTCTCTCTCTCTCTCTCTCTCTCTCTCTCTCTCCCTCCCTCCCTCCCTCCCTCCCTCCCTCCCTCCCTCCCTCCCTCCCTCCCTCCCTCCCTCCCTCCCTCCCTCCCCCCCTTCCCCCGAAACAGCCTTTGTGATCTCCCGCGACGACGAAATGATCGCACGAATTTTTCCTATCCCTAACGCGAGCGGGGGGGGGGAGGCAAGAGCGGCACTTGGTGTCGGGATGAGGACCAGACGTGGTTTATGACTCATAAACCTTGATGGAAATGTTTTAACGGGTGCCACTACACAGTGCCAGCGAGGGCCAGCCCCCAGCGCCCCCGGCGCGCGTCAGCATCAAAACCTTGCATTCTTACCCCATCTCCCAGCCGCATGCCTCTTTCTCTCTCGCGTTCTCGTTATTTCTCTCTCTCTTGTACATTCTGTTACTAGTTACATCTTTTTTTTCTTTTTTCTTTCTCACTTCACACCCTCCTTCTCTCCTTCCCTTCTTTTCTTCTTTCTTTTCTTCCTTTTCCTCTTCCTCAACCACCTCCTTATTCGTTCCCCACTCCTCCTCCTCTTTCTCCTTCTCCTTCTCTTCCTTCTCCTTCTCCTTCTCCTTCTCTTCCTTCTCCTTCTCCTTCTCCTCCTCCTCCTCCTCCTCCTCCTCCTCCTCCTCCTCCTCCTCCTCCTCCTCCTCCTCCTCCTCCTCCTCCTCCTCCTCTTCCTCCTTCTCTCCGTACTCCCCGCTCCTCCTACTCCCCCTTCCCTCCCTCCTACTCCCCCTTCCCTCCCTCCTCCTCCACCTCATGCTACTCCCCCGTCCTCCTCCCCCGCTCCTCCTCCTCCGTTCCTCCTCCTCCAACCACTGGATCTTCTCCTCCTCTCCTCCCTCTCCCTCTCCCTCATTTCCTTTGAGCCTTTACCTCATCTTTGGTGAAAAAAACGAAAGA
>NW_028234412.1:20265281-20272781 GCF_977035675.1 Penaeus japonicus
TCACGAGTTTAGTAACGGTGATTTGCATACATGACGCTGGTACAGGAAGTGAAGGGAGGCGTCAGGAATTAGCAGCGGCTGGGGATTAGCTTGGCACGGAACAGTGCATGGTGACACAATGGAGGTAAACAAATTTCAAGACACCATGTATGAATGGATAATGGTCGTGCAAGAGAGTGAGTCATGCACAAGAGCATAATGACAGGTCATGTAGAAGTCAGTGTTGTACATGACATCCTGAGGGCCGTTCTCAACAGTGGCCGTCTTGGAGAAATAGATAGAGACAGAGACAGAGAGAGAAACAGACAGAATCAAAGACAAAGCCAAAGACAGACAGAACCACTGACAGACAGAAAGACAAACAAAGACAGAACTAGAGGCAGATATAGATATACACATAGATACCGAAACAGACACAGGAGTCATGGTAAGGAATTGCAAATGCCACTGAGAGCAGTTGGTCGAGAACACACAGGTGTTGCAATACCGATATTTCCCAAATGATCAAGACACCCCATTTATAAAACATTTAATTAGTGCAAGCCTACCCGACGATAATGAGGCCATGGTTGATGATGATCATGATACCACATGGAAATATTAGTTTACTGAATGTAAAAAAAAACACGTTTGGATTGAGTCTGTGATGAGAGCGTTTGGGAGTGACAATTTCTGATGGCAGTTGGATACATAATTTGATAATGTCGTTGATAACAAGTGGTGGTAATTATAGACTGAGAGTTGAAGGCTGTGCGACCAATCTTAATTTCATCGGGGAAGTAGCCGACGAGAGTGACTCCGTAAGGCCGTGGCTAACAGCTGTGAAGGGGGAGGGGAGAGGGAAGAGGGCGGGGGGGAGGGACGGAGAGGGAGGTTTAAATGGTAGGCTGGGGAGGACGTTATTGTATTTTGTTTTCTCTCTGTATAATGCAGCTTTGTATGAGACAAGCTGCATTGAGCCACGCATTGTTCATATCCAGAAATAGACAACGTAGGCCTGTTTATTTGTTTTTTTCTTCAAATGAGTGTTGTACGCTTAATACTTCTTACTATGGGCAATGTACTTGATCAAAAGTGTTTCGAATTGCATTTTTTGTATTTGATATTGTGGTTAATTTTGAGCGAGGTTCCTCTCTCTCTCTCTCTCTCTCTCTCTCTCTCTCTCTCTCTCTCTCTCTCTCTCTCTCTCTCTCTCTCTCTCTCTCTCTCTCTCTCTCTCTCTCTCTCTCTCTCTCTCTCTCTCTCTCTCCTTCTCCTCTCTCCTCCCTCCCTCCCTCCCCCTCCCCTCTTCTCCTCTCCTCTCTCCTCTCCTCTCCTCTCCTCTCCTCTCCTCTCCTCTCCCCTCCCCTCCTCTCCCTCCCTCCCTCCCTCTCTCTCTCCCTCCCTCCCTCCCTCCCTCCCTCCCTCCTCTCCTTTTACTCTTCCTCGTCTGCCCTCCCCACTCCCTCCCTGCCTCCCTTTTCTCGTACTTGAGAGCATGTATGTGCTGTGCGTGTGTTATTTGTATGGGTGCCTATGAAGAGACGTATACAGACGAGGCGAGTCCCGCCCCGAGCCGTGACGGCGGAATGAGGCTTGCGGTGGGCTAGGTCAGAGGGAGGGGATTGGATTTCGCGGGAAGGGGTGACAGGCTTAGGGAACGGGGGGGGGGGGGGGGTTTACGTTTACGTTGTGTGTTTACGGTTTGCTTTTTTTTTATTAACCTTTTATATAATTGTTTTCAGTTTTATTAGTATTTTGTTTATTACTTTTATTTTATTTCTTAATATTTTATTTATTTATTATTATTTGTTTTATCAACACTTTTTTTGCTTATTTTTGTTCATGAAACTTTGGTTCCACCTTATGGATTTCAGTAGTGAACGTTTGCTGAGGTGTCTGTTCCTCATTTACTTTTTTATCTATGTGTCTGTTCGCATTATGTATTGTAATAATTTTTATTTAAAACTTGACTAGTCATATGTTACATAAGGAATTAAGGCTTTCCCTTGCTTCCACTTTTATGACACTACCCATGCCTCCCTACCCTCTTCTCTAACCCCCGCGTAGCCTCTCAAGTTGAGGGGAGTTTGGTCCGTATGTTGGTATTTCTAATCGCTCTCTCTCTCTCTCTCTCTCTCTCTCTCTCTCTCTCTCTCTCTCTCTCTCTCTCTCTCTCTCTCTCTCTCTCTCTCTCTCTCTCTCTCTCTCTCTCTCTCTCTCTCTCTCTCTCTTCTCCATCTCTCTCCCCTCCCTCTCCCTCTCCCTCTCCCTCTCCCTCTCTCCTCTCCCTCTACCTCTTTACCCTTTTCTCGCTCTCCTCCTCGCTCCCTTTCCTTCTCTTTCCTTCCCCCATCTTCCCCTCTCCCCCTCCTTCCTTCTCTCCTTTTATCATTGTAACTTCTAATTATTTTAGCATTTTTATCCTGTTTTTCCTCGGTACCTCTTAACGGTATTTTTTCTCTTGTTCCGTATTCTGTGCTTTTATATGTTACATTTACCTTCATGTACTCGCACCCTGGTTGAGAAACATCGGTAGCTTATATAATGATAATGGTAATGATGATGATAATAATAATAATAATAATAATAATAATAATAATAATAATAATAGTAATTGAAATCAAATATCGGGTTGGTTAAAATCTTCGGGGTCAAAACGCCTCACTTCAAATTCCAATCTGAGTAAGCTGTTCAGTAAGCGTGCATAGTAACGAAAAAAAAAATGATAGATTGATAAATATATTAGGCAACACACATCGGATTTATATACGCTGTGGCAACAAGTGAGTATATATAGAAATATATCTAGTAAATGAGAACTGACTAAATAACACATGGACAAAGCAATGTAATTCGTTAGATATAGCTTACCTAGAAAAGCAAACCTACAAAATAAGTTGCAACAATAAAAACACGGGACTTGAGTTTGCAATGCAGTCTAGCCTTTCAGAGCACGAATTTTATAATGTAGAGAATATACTTGAATTGCTCCCTGGATGACTTGTAGTGATGTGATCTTTGTAAACACAAGTTCAACCTGTAATTAAGTTTACACACGCCTGAGCAGTTAGCAAGGGTGGTAATTAACGAGACCCAGACTCCCCTTTTCAAATTTCTAAGTTGTTATTATTCAAGAAGTACCATGTGGGATTTTAAAGAAGTTTTCGTGGTGGAGAGATGTCATAATGAATTAGGGAGAGTTAAAAAGGAGAGACGCGCTGCTGATTTTGAGCATAATGCTCACGTAATTGTAACCGAAAGAGGAATGGCTTTCATTATGGTGATATTATCAATGCGAAGCAGAGGAATGCATGAGCTGTGTTGCCAGCCACGTTAAATCATACATTAGCAATGCAGAAAAGAAGAGAAAAGAATGATACTCTAATTACCTGCATAAGAAGGCGAAGGGGATTTAATGAAAGCCGAAAGCATCATTATCTTATGCTAATGAGATATTCCTAACTGGTTAGAGGGAGACTCCGAGGCCGGAGATCGACAAGAAATGGATGAATTTAATTTGCTCGGAGGAAGGGGAATGGATCTCGTGCAAAGCCTTAATTGGCGCTTAATCGGAGGCTTTGTGGGAGACGCAGGGCTTAAGGCGGGGGGGGGGGGGGGAAAGTGCCGCGGTGCTGCTGGGGGCGAGTCGGAGATTCTCTTTGTGTGAGTGTGTATGGTAAATTACATATAAATAATATTGATAACAATAAATATTAGAGTAAGAATGATAAGTATGAGGATGAAAATAATAGTGAAGATGATGATGATGATAATAATAATAATTGTAATAATAATGATAATTGTAGTAATGATAATAATAGTGATAAAGGCAGCAATAAATAAAAGAAACAGACGGAGAATAATAAGAAATGAATGTCCTAGGATCTCGGAAATACCTCTTTATTTTAACCATTCCTTTCGATCGATGGAAATTGAATAGAATTTGCGAAATGCGAAAAAATCGCACCATCAGTCATTTTCACATATATAAAGATTATCCCGAAAAGCCTCGAGGATTGGGAGGGGGTTATTTTGCCCCGTAAATCTTTCGGAAACCAACTCAGGCGTGATGTGGGCGGGGGTGGAATGGGAAGACTTTGGTTCTGAGGGACACCGGGGGCTGGGGGCTATCATTATTGTCATTGTTATGATTATTATTATTATCATCATCATCATCATCATCATCATCATCATCATCATCATTATTATTGTCATCGTCATCATCATTATTGTAACTGTCATTATTATTTTTGTAATTACTGGATTAGGACTTTGCGTGCAGTGAAGGGAAAGATTCTTGCGGATAATGACGATGCAAATTATCGTTTATCCTTTATAAAAGATGGTATAGAATGAAGACTTCGTTGATTTGTGGATATTATTTCTTATTTTTTAGTTTAAAAAATCACAATTCTCTGGCTGAACGTTATGGAATGGAAAACAAACAAACACACGTATAACTCGTATGTTGCAAAATTTACTATTTGTGATTACTTGTTTATTCCAATCCGTTCGATCATTATCTACTTAACTCGTATGTGTATGTACGCATCTAACGCACATGTACGAACGAAAATCTCAGAAGAAATCGGTTCTCCAGGGAAATGAGGAAAGGTCTGTCTGTCTCCCAAGAGCACTTGACCATCGGAAGTTTTATCTTGTCGCCGTAAAGAGAATAGGGTATTTTTGGAATTCTTACGAGATCAGGTCGCTCGTATCGGTCATTGGCTCGGTCGGCCATGTCGCTGTAGGTGTGAGGTTTTTTTTTTTTTTGTTGGTTTGGGGTTTCCGTTATTTATTTATTTATTCATTTATTCATTCTTTTTTTAAGTTTTCTTGATACTTTGCTATTAGCTTTTATTATGGGTTTTGCAACTATTGCTAAATATTTATTTCTTATTGAATCGTCAATAATAGGTTCTTTTTGCCAATGCTTTCAGAAAGAAAAGATGATTAACGTCTCCGTCTCCATCTCTTCTTTTTTTCCCCATTTTAATCTTAAATGTTGCGTCGACCGAACCGGTTTATCAGGGAGCTATTTTGGGGTGGGGGAGTGGGGAGGGGGGGGCGATAAGTCTCCTTGAGAGAGAGAGAGATAACCTCTTGGGAGAAAGATAGGCCTGCTGGCTTATGGATGTCGGGAAGCATGTCGACATGCGGACAGACACGTCGTCGCCGTGGCTTTATTTGCGAGGCTGTTCCGAGGCTCTTGCGTGTATTTTATTGCGGACATTAACACGACTGTTGTCGCTCTCGTCGGTGCCGTTGTCGTTAAATGTATTCTCATCATTAGTATTTTGTCTATTATTGTTTATTCTCTTATTGTTGTCTTTATTGTTATTACCTTGATCATAATAGTTTTTTCAGAATCTATGTTAATGTGATTATTAGAGTAATTGTAACTTGCAATAATCATATTAGTGTTGATGTCCGCGTCCGCCATTTTAAAGGCCTCCGCCTTAGAACCAGTCGAGAAGGCAAACTCAACTTCTGAATATGGACAAGCAAGCAAGCAAGCAACCTTACTCCCTCCCCTGCTCCCCTTACCCCTTACCCTCAGCCTCCTTCTCCACCTCCACACACTGAGACTTGAGAATTTCCCTTCCTCATTCGCAACTTCTTTTCGGTAACATCAATTCATTCTACTTTACCCTTCGTATCCCCCCTCCCCTCCCCCTTCCTCTATCCACCCCCGATTCCTCACACTCTCTCTATCCTTCTTCGAATCTTCCCCCACCCCTTCCTCGATTCCTCCCCCTCCCTCTCCTCCTTCCTCGATTCCTCCCCCTCCCTCTCCCCCTTCTTCTACCTTTCCTCGCTTCTTCACCCTCTCCCTCACCCCGCCCATTCCTGAACAACCCCCCTTCTCTCGGCAGAGTCATCTCCATTAAGGGAAGATGGTCGTTGGTGAAGATAGTTGATCAAAGGGAAAGTAGTTAGTGGAAGGAAGTGGAGTCCGGGCATTGTAAAAAGGAAGGGCGTGGAGTGGGCTTGCATCGGCCATAAAGTGGAGACTGGACTTCCACACCAACGCACTGTCTATTAGCGTGCAGGAAGGCTGCACGCTAATAGATAATGAAACTTCCTCATGTCTTGGGGAGTAATGTCAGGAGCAGTTAATAAATTTTGATTAAGTAATTCGTTGGGGCCAACACGCACGAGAGGGAGATGGGAGGGGAGGGGAGGGGAGGGAGAAGGAGAGTGAGTGAGAGAGTGAGAGAGGCGTAGATAGAGAGAGCAATTAATATGTATTTTTATGTGTATTTTTTATGTGTAGATGTATATAATTTATTTAGACGTATTTCGTTTTCCACTGTCTGTTTTACTAAGTTCAAGAATATATTTTATATGTGCAATTAAACTGTGCAAGGATGCGTAACGACCTTTCTAGTCTTTATTATCACTTCACCAAGAAAATAGTTTATGAGTAACAGAAAATGTCTGTATATCTGTGTTTGTGTGTGTGTTTATATGTGTGTATGTGTATTTGTGTTTGTGCTTGTGTGTGTGGATAGTGTGTTGACTAGACGTTTTAGGATATATGTGCGCGGATATTCCTAGGCAAGAAAACTTGGATAGTGCGGATAAACTAGGTGAGCAAGAACACAAGGATGAGAGAAAGGTAAATAGAGAGTAGAACGACGAGGATGGGCGCGTGCATGGGAAAGGATGGGGAGGAGGAGACGTGGTGAGGAGAGGGGTTATGGAGATCTATGAGTCGAGGGTCCTGTATGGGTGGGAAGCGAAGGGACCGGAGAGCGAAGGGAGGCGTGGGAGAAGGTCGGTGGCCGAGTCCCGTTGAAAAGTTTATTATCGTCGATTTACATAGGAAAGTAGAATTCGCTGTGCTTACGAGTGGCGTACATGGCACGGGGGAGGGTTGCGGGGAGGGGGGTCCTCCCTGCTGGTCACGAAGAACTGAAGGGAAGGGGAAATGGAGGGAGGAGGAGGAGGAGGAGGAGGAGGAGGAGGAGGAGGAGGAGGAGGAGGAGAAGAAGAAGAAGAAGAAGAAGAAGAAGGAGGAGGAGAAGGAGAAGAAGGAGGAGAAGGAGAAGGAGAAGAAAAAGAAAAAGAAGAAGAAAAAGAAGGAAAAGAAAAAGAAAAAGAAAAAGAAGAAGAAAGAAGAAGAAAGAAGAAGGAGGAGAAAGAAGAAAAATAAGAAGAGGAAGAGACGGGGGAGGAGGGGGGAGGAAGAAGAATGTGAAGAAGAAGAAGAGGAAGAAAAGGAATGTGAGGGGGAGGGGATGTAAAGGGCGGCGAGGGATGTTCCTTCCATAGAGTCGTGAAGGAGAGGATTTGCAAGAGGGTGCAAGGAAACGGAGGGAAGGAGTGGAGAGGAAGTGAAGGCCGCTTATAGTTTTTCAACAGAATTTCCATGTGGTCTGAGAAGTAAGGTGAGTTAGCTGTTGTTGGTAATAATGATTCGATTGTCTTATCATCCTCCATGTAATGTAAACTGCAGGAGAGGGAGAGAAAACAACACACAAGGAGATTTAATTAAACCCTTAGACAAAACCA
>NW_028234412.1:20300281-20305281 GCF_977035675.1 Penaeus japonicus
AATGTAAACGCAAGATGATTGGCGGATAGGGGGGGAGAGAGAGAGAGAGAGAGAGAGAGAGAGAGAGAGAGAGAGAGAGAGAGAGAGAGAGAGAGAGAGAGAGAGAGAGAGAGAGAAAGAGAGAAAGAGTGAGTGTATTTACATACTAGGAAGGACACGGACATATAACAGGAAAGATGAGGACTTGACGAGCCCTTTTCCTTGGAGTCCTTTGATGAACTGGATGCAAATAGATCGGGTTTATGCGGCGTTTGTTTGCCGCCCGCCCGCGCAGGTGGGAGAAACAGAGGCGGAGGGGAAGGAGGAAGGAGGAAAAGGGAAGAAGAGCAAGAGCTGAAGGAGGGAAGTGAGAAGAGAAAGGGAGAATGGGAAGACACCCAGAGGGAGCCGGGGGGGGGGGAGGTAAAACTGATGGATGGGCGCGGGGTGATGTCTTAACTACCGCCACGCCCATGTCCACGTGTCACGACCCTGCTATCCTCCAGACCCTCTCTTCCCCCTCCCCCCCTCTTCTCGCTGTTTCACCCTTCCCCCACCCCTTTCTGTCTCCTCCCTCCCTTCCTGCCCATTTTTATATACTTTTTCCTCTCCTCACGTCTATCTTCGTCACCCTTTTTACCTTCTTTTTCTACTTCTCCCCCTCCTTCCCAAACCCTTCTTTCAGTCTGCTCCTTACTCCCCCTACCCCTTCCCTCGTTCTTAACCTTTTTAATATTCTCCATATCCCCCTATCGCCTCCCCTTTCCCCAACCTTTTCTTCCAGTCTATAACTTTCCCCTTCCCCCATTCCCTTTCCCTTCCCCTGTCCCTCCCCCTCTCCCTCCCCCCCCTCTCCTCTTCCCTTTCCCCTTCTCCTTCCCTTTCCCCTTCCCTTTCCCTTTCCCTTTCCCTTTCCCTTTCCCTTTCCCTTTCCCTTTCCCTTTCCCTACCTCCCCATAGGTGCCTCGCCTCCCAACTCCTCAATTAAGCTCACATCTTTTGTTTTTGTTTCTCCGTCCGCTTTTGGGGAGCTTTGGCAATAAGGAAGATAAAGGTTGAATCCCCTGACGTAGACGGAATGGTTTATAGGGCGTGGGAGCCCCGTGGCGTCCGCTCTATAAGTGTCTTGTTCAACCAACATAAATTAGCTTTGATGGAAAGAGAATGGGCACTGGCGTGTCATGGCCGCGCAAGGCGTGGGGAGCCGGGGAGAAATAGGGCCACAGGAGCTTTGGTGTCACTTGTGCGCCGGGCTTTAGCGGGTTGCGCATATTTCTATACTCAGACACGCGCACTCGCAATCCCAATCGCACGTGCACACGCGCACGCACACACACACACACACACACACACACACACACACACACACACACACACACACACACACACACACACACACACACACGCACACGCACACGCACACACACACACACACACACACACACACACACACACACACACACACACACACACACACACACACACACACACACAGACACACACACACAAAAAAAACTTTGAAGCTCATGTCTCGACGGGAGAGCGCTCATGTCGCCTAATGAATTCTGTCCTCCATGTTTTTCTTAGGCCAGATTTTCTGTCTTCTGTGTTTACTTATGAAAGCTGCGTTTATTACGATTGGCGATGTTCTTCTTGGCGAGATTCATTATTCTCGTGTGCATATCGGTTCTCTTTTATTGTTTTTATATTTATGGTTTGCCGTATGTTCGTCTGGTAATGGCCAAGGGACGCCATGTTGGGCTGATGGCTACATATTTTGACTCATGTTGTATCGTGAGTATCCTTGTGGCCGTGTTTCTTTTTGTTTACTTTTATCTATACAGCGATGTTTATTTGTGGTTGGGGTTGTACATTAAATGATGCGTCTTGTGTTTTGCATGTTTTACGGAGAACGATGACCTTTTGCCGGCCGCCATATTTTCTCCCCCCTCCTCTCCTCCCCCCCCCTGCCTCTTCTTGCCTCCCATGAAAGATTTTATCTTGAATTATTTTTAATATATTCAACATCTGCTTATTTTCTTTTTGTACATGTGAACGTTAAGGATGCGTCATTATATACGTCAGCCTCTTTTGCGTCGCAGAGGTTAGGCTAGGTTAGATTTTACGATATTTTTGTATTTTACTTTATCATCAACGAAGCGTGCTTTGCCAAGGACAGAGGGGGAGGGAAGGAGAGAGAGAGAGAGAGAGAGAGAGAGAGAGAGAGAGAGAGAGAGAGAGAGAGAGAGAGAGAGAGAGAGAGAGAGAGAGAATATAAAATGATACGTAACCAAATATACAGGCTAACCTCTCTCATGTCACAATGAGAAGGCCGGCGCTAAGACAAGGAAAAGGCCCATTAGCATTTTTAAGCTCCCACTTAAAAAGACCCGCAGATGACATCAGAAGTGTCATGACCACAAGGGAGGGAGGGGTGGAGGGGGTGGGGAAGGGAGTCATAAGGATGGAGAGGAAGAAGGGTTAAACGAATAGTGAGGGGAATGGGGGAGCTAGGGAGAACGGGTAGAAGGAAGGGGTAGAGGAAGGAAGAGGAGGAACCAGAGAAAAGGGTAAAGGGGAGTGATAGGGGTGAGGGGGGCGGAGGAGGAGAGGAGAGTGAGAAGAAGCAGGCGAGAGAAAATGCCATTGAGAATATTTTTTTTGGGGGGAGGTTAGAAATGGGTAGAGGAAGAAATATGGGAGACAGAGAGAGGCATTAATAATAAATGGGGGGAGGAGGAAGGGATAGAAGAATGAAGAATCACAAAAAAGAGAGGGGAAGGAGAAGAAAAGAAGCCAAAGGGAATCGGAAGTAGGAAGGGATGCAGGGGGCGGGGCTTTGGTGGGAAGGAGGGAAGACATTGGGAGCAGGGCTTGGGTGGGAGGAAGGGAAGGAGAAAGACATTGGGAGCAGGGCTTGGGTGGGAAGGAGGGAAAGAGGAAGACATTGGGAGCAGGGCTTGGGTGGGAGGAAGGGAAGGAGAAAGACATAGGGAGTGGGGCTTGGGTGGGAAGGGGGGAAAGAGGAAGACATTGGGAGCAGGGCTTGGATGGGAGGAAGGGAAGGAGGGAGGGTGGCGTGGGGTTGAAGGGGTTCTCATGCATAGGTCGCTTGGCACAGTGACTTCCCTGCGTGTATCATGGCCGTTCAGCGTCCAAGTAGGGCCTGGGCGTGTCACACGGGGCGCTTTGTCCTGCGCTGTGGCTAATTGGAAACGGGAGCGCATGCTCCGGGCTCCTCCGAGAGCATATTTCCTTCCTTTTTTAGATTTTATTTCTTATGGGGGTTGGTTTATATAATCTTGTTTTCACTTGGAGTCGGTCTATAGGTCTGTCTCTTTTTTCAGATTTTCTTCTTTTTCCTGTATTATTATTATTATTTTTTTTTGTCTATCCCTCCCTCCTCATATATATATATCTATCTATCTATCTATCTATCTATATATATGTATATGTATACATATTTATGTATATATATGTATGTGTGTGTGTGTGCGTGTGTGCGTGTGTGTGTGTGTGTGTGTGTGTGTGTGTGTGTGTGTGTGTGTGTGTGTGTGTGTGTGTGTGTGTGTGTGTGTGGGTATGATACAGTAGTGCGTTCAACCCCCTCTCTCTTATGAATATCGTGTTTGCGGTTTGTGATGATTGGCGTGCAAGTGATGATAAATGGATTTGATTTCGCTTGTGAACGCACCGCCAACAAGGCGGTGTATTTCTTCTCCTGCTCCGTCGTCTTCTTTTCTACCCATGTTTTTCTTTCTTGTCCTCTGCCACTTTTTAAGCTGTGTATTTATTCTCCTCCTCCTATTCCTATTCCTCCTCTTACTCCTGCTCCTACTCCTTTTAATACTCCTACTCCTACTACTACTTCTGCTCTTACTCCTCCCTCTCCTCCTCCTCCTCCTTCCTCCATTTCAACTTCTTCCTCCTCTCCTCCTCATCCTCCACCATCACTTCATCCCCATTCCTCCTCCTCCTCCTCCTCCTCCTCCTCGTCCGGTTGCAAAGATGGTGCCTCATGCGCCGCTGCCTCACATGCTGCCATGATCCTACTCATTCATTCTCGTTAATCGCAACTCACAAATCGAGGACGCAGGTCAAGAGAGGGAGGCAAGAAGAAAAATAAGAAAAAAATGTCAAGAAGAAGGGTATCAAAAAGAAAAAGAAGAGAAGAAGGAGGATGAATGAGGAGGAAGACGAAGAAGACGAAATGAAAAGGAGTAGGGAAACTTTGAAGAAAATAACGAAGGTGTAAATTAGAAAAACACGAATGAGGACGATGAAATACAGAGAGAAGTGGAGAAAAGTGAATCAGCTGAAGCGAAACGTAAATATGCGAAGGAAACAATATAGAAATATTATATGTTAAAAAAAAAACATAAGTAAGAAAGATTGAGGAAGATAAACATCAAAAGGGTAAGTAATGTTAAAGAAGATAAGCAACATAAAAAGAGTGAGGTTTGTTTGAAAAGATCCGCGAAGGATAGCGCTCTGGAGACCCTTAGATAGGTCCTTATCTTGGCGTCAGATATCCGGCCATTGCGGGACTTTACACAAGGGAAGATCTCCAGAATACGGTAACCGTGTTGGCGTGGTCGCTGCCCGAGGACCAAGGGCGAAGGAGGTGACGCCATTGGCAGGAAGACGAATGGTGTTGACCCCGACACCTTGTGCCGGATATCATCCCCTGTTGTGCTAATGGGAGCTTTTATTGATACTTTGATTACAGGATGAATTTCACATTCGTCGGGATGAGAGTCGATTAGCGAAGTGAGGTCGGCTTGGTGGGGTTGCGCGTAGGGGAGGCTTTGACTGGGGATGGTATTTTGGGGAGGAATACCCGTTTATATATATTTTTTTGAAGGAGGTGCCTATGTGATATTCTGAGGGGGAGGGGGGAGACACAGACAGACAACGCGTACACAAGCCAAAAGAAAACGGGAAAAATAGGCAGAGGCAGAGAGAGAGAGGGAGAGAGAGAGAGAGAGAGAGAGAGAGAGAGAGAGAGAGAGAGAGAGAGA
>NW_028234412.1:20310281-20315281 GCF_977035675.1 Penaeus japonicus
CAATTAATTAAGCTTTTTTTGCCCGGGTCTGTCTGTTTTTGAGTGTGTGTTTGTCCGCGTAGCAGGGCAATTATGAGGCATGTGAGTGTGATAGGTAGAAGAGAGAAAGAGCGATAGAGAGAGAGAGAGAGAGAGAGAGAGAGCGAGAGAGAGAGAGAGAGAGAGAGAGAGAGAGATAGAGAGAGAAAGAGAAACCGCCAAATTCACCCCCAGCAGCAAACCTCACTGCCCCCAAAAATAAACCCATCGAGTAACCTGTGTGCTCATACCATTCTTCGGTCATTTGGTCGATTTATTTCACTAACACTCTTGTAGCTTCATCCTTGCAAGTAACAAATTACTTTCTCGTCAATTTTTCTTTTTGTTCCTCTTTGACTCTCTGTCGAACAAATTTAGGATGCCTAGTCAGCGGAGTATCAATAGCTTAACTAGGCTCGCCTTGATGACTGATAGAGCCAAGCAGTGTTTTTCGCTCCGAAATAAGGCGGGGAATGATACAGTTATTATGCCAAGTGTTTTTCGCGAGAGGTTCTATCATTTTCGCAATCTTGCATGGTCAAAAATGGTCGTAATCGTCGAACGGAACTCGTCTACGATTTCACAAACAAGCAAACCACGTTTGAAAATCCCACAATCAAAATGTTTGTGAAATAAATAAACAATGCAAAAGAGTTTATTCTTACAAAAAAACATCAGCCGCAACGTTAAAACTCCAATCCGATCTAACACCAATACATGCAACAAAAAACACCGTTAACGGTCTTCTATACATCATACAAACAACACACACACAGCACACACACATACCAACACAAACAGGGAGAGAGAGAGAAGAAGAGAGAGAGAGAGAAGAAGAGAGAGAGAGATAGAGAGAGAAAGAGAGAGAGAGAGAGATAGTGAGAGGGGGGGGGGAGAAAACGAGAACAAATATGTAAGTCCGATGACTCCTTCATAAATCAGTCCCATTTATCCCGAACCTAATTCTGTCCTCGTAAATGAATGACGGACGGCCCCTCTCTTAAGGTAAAGATGGTGAGGTGGAACGAACTTGATATTAGCAGAACGGCGGAGAAATGAGCGCCGATTTAGCGCGATGGAAACGTCGTCCGGAGATTTATATAAGTGGTAGCAGAACGACCCGAATGGGGGGGGGAAGGGAGAGGTGATGAAGAAAATGGAGTGGTGGTTTGATGGACTAACATTGTGGCGAAAAGTGCCTCAGGGGACAGGTCATTTATATAAAGTGTTTATAATCTTATGTGTGTTTATTCAACTCTCTCTCTCTCTCCTCTCTTTCTCTCAACCATCTCTCTTCTCTCTCTCCTCATCTCTCTCTCTTCCTCTCTCTCTTCTCTCTCTCGCTCCATCTCTCTCTCCTCTCTCTCTCTCCTCTGTGTTGTGTGTGTGTTGTGAGTGTGTGTGTGGGTGTGTTGGTGTGTTGTGTGTGTGTTGTGTGTGTGTCTTTTGATTGATTGTGTGATTCTGTATGTGTGGCTTTTCTATCATTTAGGAATAGAGAACTGGTTGATAGTGACAAAGATCTTGTAACATCTTATTATGCACACTACGACGATGATGGCTCTAGATAAAAAACCTTCGCTAAATGGCAACTCAATATGAGACAAGAAATAATAACATCAAAAGAACCCCCCGTTATCTCCTATCACTACGAGCACCTGAATAAGTCCGAGCAGCAACCATTTATCAACAAGATTCTCACAAAAGCGCCTCACGCCATCCCTATTATCCAGCACAGAGGACGCCTGTTAAAGGGCAACGGCAATATCCCTACAGCCGAGGCGCCTCAGCCTGACAATCAGGCTGAAAATCGCCGCGGTATACTGCTGGTGCCATCCGCTACTCGTCTTCGCTCGCAGTCCCGCCCGTATTTGTGAGAACGTCGGACGTATGTCATCGCCCGCGTTGGTCCCGCTCTGGCCTGACCCGAGAGCCACCCGGGAGTGTCAAAGAGCGACTGGTGATAATAAACAACGAAAAAAGGGGTTGGTTTGTTTGGTGTGTGTGGCTGGGTTAGAGGGAAGCAGAGGGGACGGGGGCAGAAGGGAGAGTGAGAAAGGAGGGAGAGAGGAGGAGAGTGAGAGAAAGGGAGAGAGAGAGAGAAAGGGAGAGGGTAGAGAGAAAGGAGAGGGAGAGAGAAGGAGAGGTAGAGGGAGAGTGGGGAGAGGGAAGAGGGAGAGGAAGGGATAGAAGAGAGAGCGAAGAGAGAGAGTGAGAGGGAAGAAGAGAGAGAGTGAGAGGGAAGAAGAGAGAGAGTGAGAGGGAAGAAGAGAGAGAGTGAGGAGAGAGAGAAAGAGAGAGAAAAGAGAGAGGATGAAGAGAGAGAGAGAGAAAGAATGAGAGAAGAGAGTTGACTGATCTGTCTGTAATTTGTTTTTCCAAGATCAATCTAAGCCAAGAGTTAGTAATCGCTAGCAAAAGAGAGTACTCAGAAGTAGACTATCTTCATTATTCTCGTATGCTAATTTTTCCCTTCCAGGTAGTTCTGATGGAGACTGACCGCTCGGCTGATTGTTTGTCGGATCTTGAATGTAAGACATCTCTACGCACTCTCTTGGCTTGTTTATACCTATCTGGCTTTTGTTTTCCTTTCATTTTCTCTCTCCTAAATGCTTTGTATTGGCCTCCTCTAACACCTAAATCCATATATAACATATATATCATATAAATATATATATAGATATATATATATAATAATATATATATATATAATATATAATATATATATCATATGCTACATAAATAGATTTATATCTAATATATATATAATACATATATATATAATGCTTATAATATATAATATTATATATATATATATATAATATATATATATATATATATATATATATATATGCCATAATAATATATATATAATATATATATATATATATATATATAATATAATTATATATATATAATATATATAAATAATATATATATATATATGCATTATATATATAATATATATAAATATATATATAGATATATATATATATAATATATAAGCATTATATGCATATATAATATGTATATATATATATAATATATATATATATATATAAATATAAATAATATAGCATATATATATATATATATATATATTAAAAATATATATTTATATATATATGCATATATAATATATATATATATATAATAATATATATATATGCATATATATATATATATATATATATATATATTTATGCTATAATATATATATATAAATATATATATATATATATATATAATTTATGCATATATAATATATATATATATAGAATAATATTATATATATATATATAATATAATTTTATGCATATATAATAATATATATTATATATATATAATATAAATATATATATATATTTATGCATATATAATATATATATATATATATTATATATTTATATATATATAATATATATATATATTTATGCATATATTTATATATAAAATTATAATATATTAATATATATATATATATAATTATGTATATATATTATATAAAATATAACCCCCCCCCCCCCCCATATATATATAATATATATATAATATAAATATATATATGCATATATATATTATATATATATATAATATATATATTATTTAAATATATATATGTATATAAATATATTTATATATATATTATATATATAAATATATATAACATATATATTTAAATATGCATATATATTTATTTATATATATATATATAATTATATATTATATATATATTAAAAATATATAATATATATATTTATTATAAATGCATATATATTTATAATGCAATATATTTATATATATATTATATATAATAAATATATAAGACATATATGATATTATACATTTATATACATAATATATATTTAAAATAAATAATATATTATATATATAATATATATATATATATATATATAGCATATATATAAAATATATATATATATATATATATATAAAATAGTATGTATATAATTATATATTATATAAATATATATCTAAAAAAATCTTATATATAGCATATAATAAATATATATATATATATATATAATAAGTATTATTTTATTATTTATATAAATAAATATATATATATAAATATATATATATATCAAAAATATTATTATGCAAATATATATATTTATATAATATATATATAATTAATAATATATATATATATATATTATATTGGATAAATGCATATATATACATATATATATATATTTATATAATATATTATATATATATATATATATATAATATATATATTATATATATACATATATATACATATATATATATTTATATATATATATATATATAATATATATATATATACTGCTATATACTATGCTATATTATATATATAATATATATATATATATATATATATATAAATATTATACATAATATATAATATATATATATATAATATTATATATATATATATATATATAGATGCATATATAAATATAATCTATATATAATATATATATATATATATATATATATGCAACATATATAAATATATATGTATATATCTATATATAGATATATATATATATATATAAAATGCATATATATATATATGTATATAATATATATAATATATATATATTATATAATATATATATAATTATATGCATATATATAATATATAAATATATATATATATATATTTATATATGCATAATATTATATATAATATATATATAAATATAATATATAATATATACCATATATATATATAATATATATCATATATATATATATATATAAATTTTATATATATTAATAAATATATATTATATATATATAATATATCTAATATATCATATATATATCTGTATATATATTATATATAGTATATATATGTATATATATATATATATATATATATATATATATATATATATATGTATGTATATATAAACTGTGTAGGGGGGCGTATGCGTTTATGTATGTATGCATGTATATATGACAGAGAG